>NW_027507789.1:222614487-222661987 GCF_037356315.1 Lithobates pipiens
AAGTTTTGCCCAGGGTCCAATCAATATTAAAGACGGCCCTGGGGGTGGGGCTCGGGGAAAGTTGTTAGGTGGGTGTGGGATTGGCTTCCCTGAATAAATGAGTTTTCAGGGATCCTTTAAAGGTGGACAGGGTAGGGGCTGTTCGCACAGACTGGGGCAGGGAGTTCCGGGGGATGGGAGAGGCTCTGGAGACGTTTTGGAGAAGGTTTGGAGAAATGCAGAATTTAGGAGTAGGTCACAACACAGAGGTGGGTAGAACCTTTGTCCTCTTACGAACCCCAAGAAACAGATTGTAAGGTAAGCATAAGAATCCAAATTTTCTGCCCTTTTCTCTGTCCTCCCTTTCCTCCTAATCTCCCTTCCCTTTATCTTTGAATAGCATCCCAACCAGACCCCTGCCCATTGGAGTGTAGCACACTACTCCCTTGGGAGCTGCTGGGCGTGTCCATACCTTTCTGTTAACTGCTTCCGTTCTTCCACCCCTTGCGCGAATTTCACAAAACAGCAGACAGTCCATTAAACTTTGAAAACTTTTATTGCTTGCGTGGTGAACGTTACATTGCTGTTGGAGGATATGAGTTGCCTCTAAACTCCGGGGTCCCATTTCTGTTCCCATCTCCTTTCCTATAGTGCAAAAACATAGATAGAATATTCAGCGCTAATGTATATATACTAAAAGCATAAATGCAAGCAGACACTCGAGGTAAATTCAATCAATCCCTCAAATAGCATAAAACATGTAAACAGTGCTGCGCAAAAAATATATTAATAAGCCTATTTTTGGCATTTGGTGTTTACAAGTTAAAATCCATATTTTTTGCTAGAAAATTACTTGGAACCCCCAAACATTATATATATATATATATATATATATATATTTTTTTTTTTAAGTAGAGACTCTAGAGAATAAAACGGTGATTGTTGCAATATTTTATGTCACACGGTATTTGCGCAGCGGTGTTTTAAATGCAACTTTTTGGGAAAAGGGACACTTTCATGAATTTCTAAAAAAACGAATCAGTAAAATTAGCCCATTTTTTTTTTTGCAAAATGTGAAAGATGATGTTACGCTGAGTAGATAGATACGAAACATGTCACGCTTTATAATTGCACGCACTCGTGGAATGACGACAAACTACGGTACCTAAAGATCTCAATAGGGGACGCTTTATAAAAAAAAAAAAAATCCGGTTACCAGGTTAGAGTTACAGAGGAGGTCTAGTGCTAGAATTATTGCTCTCGCTCTGACGATTGCGGCGATACCTCACATGTGGGATTTGAACACCGCTTACATAGGCGGGCACGACTTCTGTATGCGTTTTCTTTGCTGTGCGAGCTCGCGGCGACGGGGGGGGGGGGGGGGGGGCTTTAAAATCTTTACTTTTTTCTTATTTATTTTAAAATGAATAAATTGTTTTTTAAAAAATAAATAAATATTTGATCACTTTTATTGCTGTCACAAGGAATGTAAACATCCCTTGTGACAGTAATAGGTGGTGACAGGTACTCTTTATGGAGGGATTGGGGGTCTATAAGACCTCCAATCCCTCCTTTACACTTCAAAGTATTCAGATCGCCGTTTTCGGTGATTATGAATAGTGTATTTCTTTTTAAATCCGGCGCCATTGGCAGCCGAGTAAACGAGAAGTGACGCCATGACGTCGTTTCCGTGTTTACAATCAGGAGACTGGAATGAAGCCGCTGATTGGTTTGTGCAAAAGTTATAGCGTTTACAATATAGGGGATAGTTTTATGGCATTTTTATTAATAATTTTTTTTTTTACTAGTAATGGCGGCGATCAGCGATTTTTATTGAGACTGCGACATTATGGCGGACCCATCGGACATTTTTGACACATTTTTGGGACCATTGTCATTTATACAGCAATCAGTGCTATATAAATGCAGTGATTCCTGTGTAAATGACACTGGCAGTGAAGGGGTTAACCAGTGGGTGGCAGTGTAGGGGCTAAGTGTTCCTAGGGGCGTGTTACTAACTGTGGGGGGGAGCTGGGCTTTCTTTTAGTGAACGCTGATCTCTGTTCCAATCACATGGAGCAGAGTTCAGCTTCACTTGTTGCTAGGCAGAACTGGGAGATGATGTTTACAACGGCATCTCCTAGTTCAGCCGCCCCCCATGAGACGATCATGGGTATCCCCACGGCGATCGAGTCCGCGGGACCCGCGATCAGACTCACAGAGATCCCAACCGGCACGCGAGCGTGCCCCAGGCGGCGCGCTCGCAATGGCAGGGCGGCAAATTTAAAGGGACATAGAGATACGCCCATTTGCCTGCCCGTGCCGTTCTGCCGACGTACATCGGCGCGCGCCAGTCTGGAAGTGGTTAAGGTCGAATCTGTCATTGAAGGCTGATGGTGTCTGTCGAATGTTCTAAGAAGATTCGACGGAGCAGCTAAACTCTACGATGCCGCAATCGTACATTTCCGGTCGAGTGTTCCGCCTACAAGCTATAGTAGAATTCTAATGTTGTATGACGCTAGTAATAATTATATTTATTAATTATCATTACTAGTCAACCAACATTAGAATTCTTCTATAGACTACGGGCAGAGAATTTGACCATAAATGTCCGCTCTCGGCGACTGCTTCATCGAATCTTCATGTCGAATCTTTTCTCTCCATGTCGAATAATCTTGGACTACCCTGTTTTCCCCAAAATAAGACCCAGCGAGATTGTCGGTGATGGCTGCAATATAAGCCCTACCCCCCCCCCCCCCCCAAATAAGCCATATTTTCTGTTTCCCCCGAAAATATGCCCTACACTGAAAATAATGAATTTGTAGGTCTACAAGGACTTTAACTAGGGCTTTTTTGGGGGGTAGGGCTTATATTGCAGCCATCACCGACAATCACGCTAGGTCTTATTTTGTGGGGGGGGGGGGGGACCAGAGTAATAGAGTTAGGTTAGGCACATGCAACCTTTTATGCTATTGTCTCTATAATGTCGAATCTTTTCTCTCTATGTAGAATAATCTTGAACTAATAGAGGTAAGGTTAGGCACATTCTACCACAGGTTCGATGGACACAGATCGCTATTGTCAGCGTCATGTCGAATCTTCTACCTATATCGAACTGTTGTCGCAACGAAAACGAAAATAAAGCATTTGTTTATGTCGGATCTTTCGGTTTTCGGATTGTGCGCGTTCGTTACCGTTTGTTAAAACGATAACAAAAATACCCGAAAATTCGGAAAAAAATGCATTCGGACGAAAAGGAACGCACATGTCGACCCTCTACTGTAGGTAGGTTGCTAGAAGTAGTAGTTTTTTTCTTTTTGTTACAGCCAGCGCAGATAAATTTAGGCACGGCTAGGCCTGTTTGTTTTTGATCTGGGGGGCTGGGAGTGGTTTGAGAGTAGCAGCAGGTGACTGACATATGGCTTCATCTCTCTGAGGCCTCGCTCTGGTTTTCAGAAGGTTCTGGAATAGAGGTGGGGAGAGAGGATTGGAATGACATGGGGAGTATCGGGGAGCCCTGACCAATCCCCAACTAGGATTGGCGGGGGGGTCTCATATATATATATATATATATATATATATATATATATACCCAGGGTCAGCCTGCTGGGGGAGGAGTTGTCGGGTGGAAGAACTGAGTGATGAAGTGTTAGGCTGTCGTGGCCTTTGAGGGAGCCCCCTTTCTTGGTGGGGAGTGACCTTGGGCCTGGAGCTTGGGAGCTGGAAAGGAACCTCTCCATACAACCCAAACTAGAGGTGTCCTGAACAGAAGCAGGAGAAGGACTGCGAGGAGGAACATTACCAGGCAAGTCATCAGGAAGGATCCATCCGTAGTCCGCCATATACAGCTAGCATAAAAAGACTCTTTTCAGTTGCTATTGGTTGCAACACCAAAGGGGACTGCAGACCCCTGTTAGGAAATGGCGAATCCATAACTGTTATGCCGCATATACACGACAGGACTTATGTCCGACAGACTTCCGAAGGAGTTCTGCCGGAGTTCTGACAGAGTTCTGACGGACTTTCCGAATGAACGGACTTGGCCACACACAATCACACCAAACTCCGACGGATTCGAACGTGATGACGTACGACTGGACTCGAATAAGGAAGTTCATAGCCAGTAGCCAATAGCTGCCCTAGCGTTGGTTTTAGTCCGTCGGAATAGCATACACACGAGCGGATTTTTCGGTAGGAACTGGGTCCAGCGGAGTCCCGTCGGAAAAATTTGAAGCATGTTCCATTTTCTAAAGTCTGTCAGACTTTTGCGAATCAAAAGTCCGTTGCAGCCCACACACGATCAAATAGTCTGCCGGAATCATTCCGTCAGACTTTGGATGTTGAAAAGTCCGCTCGTGTGTACGGGGCTTTAGGCCTTATTCAGAGTGGGGCCTAACCATGTGGTAGTGATGTGCTGGAAAAGTGTGGAGCTTTAGAGACTGCAAGTACAGATTCCAAATATCTTTTCATCTATTGAATTCATCTGGGCAACCCATGTCCCTTCCAAGGTAAATCCCTCAATAAACAACAAAAGCAAGCTGATGGACTGTTCATTTTCTAGCAAAGTGTGACTGGAGGTGAATGCTTGGCTGAGCATGGTGACAGGTAGAACTACTACACTCACTCAGCGACCCCATGGGGGCACCGCTACATCTATTCTCGCATCCTTTTATCTTTCAATGACATCACAAACATTCTTCTTTGTAAAGTGGTTGGACTGTACCGTGGTCACGAACATTTGTCTGTCCTTGTAAAACAATGCTAGAATGGTATCAAGGCTTTTTGCCATTACTTATATATTTTGTATTGTAACTAAAAAAGCCAATAAAAATGTTATGAAACTAAAAATTGTAATTTCATTATTGGAACACAGTATTTAATTATTCATAGATGATCCAAAAGTGGTCCAACTAAGGGGTAGACTGTAACAAAACACTAAAAGGCCCACATATCGAAAACAATCGAAATGGGGGCAGTCAGCAGCTCAAAGACCTGCCTGAAGGTGGTTTAAGGCATGACCTATAATCACCTTCATTACAGCAATATGGTGTTCACGAGCACTCTTGCCAGCCACTGACATGTTCAGCCAGTCTTCTTCTGATGGTCAGCAGATGCTGACATTGTATAGTGAGTTTCGTGTGTGCCCAAAAATCTGAAAAGCACCACAAGACCTGGAGGGCTCCACAAACACAGCCACGTGCCTGGAGGTCTGGAACGTGCCACAGACAAACCTCCATGCTTGAAGGTCTGGAAAGTGCCACAGACAAAGCCCCAAGCTTGAAGGTCTGGAAAGCACCACTGGCACATCCCTGTGCCCGAAAGTCTGGAAAGCACCACAAGTAGAGCCCTTTGCCTGAAGGTCTCGAAAGTGCCACAGACAAAGCTCCATGCTTGAAGATCTGGAAAGCAACGCAAGCACAACCCTGTGCCTACAGGTCTGGAAAGCACAACCATGTGCCCAGAACTCTGGGAAGCAGAACAGGCAGAGCCCTATGCCTGAAGGTTTGCCAGGTGCCACAGACAGAGCCCCATGCGCTAAGGTCTGGAAAGTGCCACAGACAGAGCCCCATGTGCTAAGGTCTGGAAAGTGCCACAGACAGAGCCCCATGTGCTAAGGTCTGGAAAGTGCCACAAGCAAAGTCCCATTCTTGAAGGTCTAGAAAACACCACAAGCAGAGCCTTCTGCCCGAGGGTCACATCATTCCGGGCAGGCCCTGCAATCTTCAGTCTTAAGTGGTCTGGTTATGGCGTTGACTACCGCCAAGAAAACACTAATCTAAATAGCTACATAAAGAGCCCAGGGTAATGTAGATAAAGTCTTGATTGAAGCAAAAAATATCTTGAACAAAACTTAAAGTGGTTGTAAACCCTTACAAACCACTTTGACCTACAGGTAAGCCTAGATTAAGGCTTACCTGTAGCTCCAAGAAATATCTCCTAAACCTACACGGTTTAGGATATATTTACAAAAAGACAGGCACCGCTGTCTACGGCGCATGCGCCGTAGACAGCGGGGCGCAGGCGCACTGAGCACGCCGCAGATCACGGCGATGTGCCGCTCGTGTTGGCTCCCGTGCGCATGCGCGGGAGTGACGTTATCGCGGCTCCAGCGAATCACAGCGCCGGAGCAGCGAGACCCGGAAGTCACTCCGGGATACATGGCAGCGACGAAGATAAAGGAGGAGGACCGCTTCGGGGGCTTCGTTCTCAGGTAAGTTATTCATAATGAGCTAGTATGCATGCAGGGAGTGGGAGGGGTTTATACCTGGCTAGCCAATGATTTCATGTTTGCTATTGTCCAAATCTTTCTTTAGGCAGCAGCATAGCCCAATTATCAATGAAAAACTGGATTCTGTATCCCTTATTGAACAATTCATTGTTTACTTTATGGAAGCCATCATGTATGTGGACTAATTTTAAGCTATTAATGAAGCATTTCTGTAGCACCTTAAAAGAGAAACCCATTAGAAACTGTCAGCAAAACTCTCTTTAGGAATCGATCACAGAAACGTTGTCACACATTCTTGGATTGCCACCACGTCCTCAAAACATTGTCTTGACCGTGGACTTTTGCAGGCGACTCTTTTTGGGTCGCGGGGAAGACAGTGAACGCCATTCCATCAATTGCCGCTTGGATTTGGAATGGAATTGGTAGTACACCAGGACTCATCCCGTGATGATGGTTGGCAGAAAGGATGGATCCTGGTCACACAGAGTAATAAAATCTCTAGAGGTTTCCATCCGTTTTGCTTTCTCTTCCTCGTGAACAGATCTTCCGCTTACCCAAATCTCAGTGAACAATGGTGCGCACCATGTCATTGCTAATGCCCAATTTCTCCACCATCAATCGTAGAGTCAGTCACCGATCTTGTGCCAGCATTTGTCGCACTGGCTCGATCATGTCTGGGATTCTGCTTGTTGACGGCCGGACCGAACGAGGCCCATCTTCAGTCCTTCGCGAACCGTGATCATATTTTACACGGCACAACATTACATGCATCTCCGTTGCCGTTTTCCCCAATTCGTAGCAGAACTTGATGTTCACTCGTTGCTCTATTGTACTGTGACTACAACTGTGGATCATATGATGGTGTATGGTAACCAGAAGATTGTGACTTAACCAGAACCAGTGCATCTGAACAAAAACAGATGGAGAGATGGAGCATGAAGGAAGGATACTGGTGGACAGCGCTCAATGGACTGGATATAGAAATGGTGACACAATCAAAGGAGCCATAAATAAAAGCAATGTTTTCATTCCATCAATAACAAGATAATTGAGAAAAAAGTTGAAATTAAAGTAAAATGAGCCAACAATACCACTTTAGATCCCAAGGGCATTGAAGGGGTAACACCATCTTGAGGGCCAGCTTGTGGAGCATGGAGGGGCACCAATGTCCATGCCATGAAGGATGGAAACCTGGTCTGGGGAAGGGACCTGGTGACTGGAGTCAGAGATACAGGTGTGTGTGGGAGGTGGTGTGTTGCCGCCGGGGACCCAGCTGTTATCCAGTAACACTGCCTTGAAGGAGTCTCCGCTGATTAAGGTCGAGGAGAACAACCAGCGGCGGCCCGTCCATTAGGGGCGCTCCCCCCAATCCATGTGCCCGGCCCCTAATCTATATGCAGGGTGCCAGGCACATGAATTTCAAGAGTTTTTCTTTTTTTTTTTTCTTTTTTGAAGCACATGATTAGGCTCTAATTGGCTTCAAAAAAGGGTGGGCTTGGGACACAGAGCACTGCGCCCTGAGCCCACCCAGTTGTGGGACAATAGCAAATTAATATTCACTATTGTCTTCCTGATTCTCCTCCCAGCCAATCAGGAAGCGGGTACTGAATCTCAGGACCCGCTTCCTATTCGGCCGGGAACAGAAGCCCCAACTCTCCCCTTATCCTCTTGGAGCGAGGAGCAGCAGCCCTCCTTGTCATCTTCCTCCTCACGGTAAGGCCTCTACGGTACGAGTTTTGAAGTACCCCCAAAATATTGAGCAACGGCTGCCACTGGGAACAATCAACCAGGAACCAGTACTGGAGACCAGGGAAGCCGAGCTGGGCTGATGGCGGCCGCGTCTGGATGACATTCAGCACCAGCCGGAAGTGTGAAGGAAGGTGGAGGCCCAGGAACCAGTGTGGAACCCAGGCTCATCTGTTAACGTGTCTAGTCACTAGTCAGTTCCTGGGCCTCTTTCTTCCTCTTTTAATCTTCAGTTTCTGGGGCTCCACCTTCCTTCACACTTCTGGCTGGTACTGCACGTCATCCAGACGCGCCCGCCATCGGCAAGAATCGGCTTCTCTGGTCTCCGGTTCTGGTTCCTGGTTGGTTTTTCCCCTCCACCTTGATCGGCAGAGACACCTCCAAGGCAGTGTTAGTGGATCACAGCTGGGTCCCCGATGGCAACACACCATCTGGCAACCCCCGGCAGTGTCACCTCCCACACATGCCTGTATCTCTGATTTTAGCCATCAGGTCCGTTCCCCAGACCAGGCTTCCATCCTCCATAGCATGGACAATGGCGCCCCTCTATGCTGCACCAGCTGGGCCTCCAGATGGTGTTAACCCTTCAATGCCTTTGGGAATCTAAAGTGGTATCGTTGGCTCATTTTCATTTCAAAAATTTTATTCATTATCTTGTTATCGATGGAAAAAAATTTTTTATTTTATTTATGGCCTGTTAACTTTGCCACCATTTCTACATCCAGTCTATTGAGCGCTGTCCACCAGTATCCTACCTCTCACGATGGACTATGTTCCACTGCCCGCAGTGGGTTTTCCCTGGTGGTCACGTGTGCTCAAAGCTAGGTGGTACTTCGGTCTCCGGTTCCTGGTTGGTTCCTCCCCTTCACCTTGATCGGCAGAGACACCTCCAAGGCATTGTTACTGGATCACAGATGGGTCCCCAGTGGCAACACACCATCTCGCAACCCCCGGCAGTGTCATCTCCCACACACGCCTGTATCTCTGACTCCAGCCATCAGGTCCCTTCCCCAGACCAGTCTTCCATCCTTCATAGCATTGACATTGGTGCCCCTCCATGCTCCACCAGCTGGCCCTCCAGATGGTGTTAACCCTTCAATGCCATTGGGAATCGAAAGTGGTATCGTTGGCTCATCTTTATTTAAACTTTTTTATTCATTATCTTGTTATTGATGAAGAAAATAAATATATTTTATTGATGGCCCAGTTGACTTTGTCACCAACTCACCATTTCTACATCCAGTCTATTGAGCGCTGTCCACCAGTATCTTACCTCTCACATGGACTATGTTCCACTGCCCGCAGCAGGTTTACCCTGGTGGTCACGTGTGCTCCAAGCTAGGTGGTACTTCTCCACGTGTCTCTGGATAGCCATGTGCATGCGAGCGCACCCGGCCCATGTTGCCGTTGAGATATCGGACCATTCACCAAACTTTTTTTAGACACACCTGGTATGAAAAAGAGGGGAAACTGGCATTTCCGGCAGAGGCAGCACCAACATATCTGACCATCCAGGCTTATAGGTCTATGCAGCTACAGAGCACAGCAGTAGTGGGCAGTGGCATAACTAGAACCTTCAGGGCCCCGATGCAAGAAACCATGAAGGGCCCCCCTGAACCCCAGCCTGTTCCCTTCCCTCCGAGTCCGGCGGTGGAACTCCAGGGCGTGGTCACAGGTATGACCTTTGTGAGCCCTGTAGTTCCACCACTGGCATCAGTAGTTTGTTTTTTTCACTCTGGCTGGGGAGAACAGACATCGGACTGAGCGGCAATGCATGGAGCAGGAGAGGGGTACTCTGATGAGCCGGCCGAGGGCACAGGTCATGCAGGGAATGCATAACTAAAGAGCAGCCAGTGCGATAGTCAAGCATGGAGCTCTGCTAGTCACCCTCCACCTCCAGCCACCCGTGTGCATGGTGCACTGGTACCCCTAGCTGCCTATGCTGCTGCCGGCCATATGTAGAGGGGGCTGCATGGGCCCCCTGCAGCACAGGGCCCAGTTGCGTTTGCGACTGCTGCACCCTCTATAGTTACGCCCCTGGTAGTGGGTGGATTGCAATACTATTGGCAGATAACACGGCTTCTCTATCATTTTTTCTTTTCTCAATGATGCCGTTTGGTTGGAGCTACACTTTAATACCGCCGCCGGGGCTTGTCACCCATCCAACAACCAAATCCTGTTTTGTTTATTGCCGCTGGATCATATTTTATCTTGTTGGGGTCTAATAACAGAAGACATCTATTACCAAAATCAATAACAATTAAGTTTTGTGAAAGCAGCTTGAGGTCTGTAATAAGTATGCGATCGTCCCTGGATAAATCGTTATATAAAGGCTCTGGAAGGGGCCCGTAAGTCTCACGCACCAACCAGACATTGAGGGCCTTTAAAACGTGTCCCCGTAGACGAGACAGTTCCACATACCTGGGGAAAAGAAAGGATGCTGCACATCATTGTAACACAAGCAGGTTTCCCAGCTTTGTCTTATTAAAAGCGCTGTGTGTGCAGAAAGATGACCATTGATCCTGCCAGAACTCCAGTGAGCTTTTAACTTCCTGCAGTGAGATCCTGCCAGAACTCCAGTGAGCTCCTAACTTCCTGTAGTGTGATCCTGCCAGAATTCCAGTGAGCTTCTAACTTCCTGTAGTATGATCCTGCCAGAACTCCAGTGAGCTCCTAAATTCCTGTAGTGTGATCCTGCCATAATTCCAGTGAGCTTCTAACTTCCTGTAGTGTGATCCTGCCAGAATTCCAGTGAGCTTCTAACTTCCTGTAGTGTGATCCTGCCAGAACTCCAGTGAGTTCCTAACTTCCTGTAGTGTGACCTTGCCAGAACTCCAGTGACCTTCTAACTTCCTGTAGTGTGATCCTGCCAGAACTCCAGTGAGCTTCATTCTGTAGTGTGATCCTGCCAGAACTCCAGTGAGCTTCTAACTTCCTGTAGTGTGATCCTGCCAGAACTCCAGTGAGCTTCCTTCTGTAGTGTGATCCTGCCAGAACTCCAGTGAGCTTCATTCTGTAGTGTGATCCTGCCAGAACTCCAGTGAGCTACATTCTGTAGTGTGATCCTGCCAGAACTCCAGTGAGCTTCATTCTGTAGTGTGATCCTGCCAGAACTCCAGTGAGCTTCATTCTGTAGTGTGATCCTGCCAGAACTCCAGTGAGCTTCATTCTGTAGTGTGATCCTGCCAGAACTCCAGTGAGCTTCATTCTGTAGTGTGATCCTGCCAGAACTCCAGTGAGCTTCATTCTGTAGTGTGATCCTGCCAGAACTCCAGTGAGCTTCTTTCTGTAGTGTGATCCTGCCAGAACTCCAGTGAGCTTCTTTCTGTAGTGTGATCCTGCCAGAACTCCAGTGAGCTTCTTTCTGTAGTGTGATCCTGCCAGAACTCCAGTGAGCTTCTTTCTGTAGTGTGATCCTGCCAGAACTCCAGTGAGCTTCTTTCTGTAGTGTGATCCTGCCAGAACGCTACTTAGCTCCCTAACTTCCTGTAGTGATCTGGCATTGCTGCTTCTGCTGCACCATAATCCCAAGCAATTTCGTCAGCCCTGCCCAGTTCTACTCTGCTGGACTACAACTGTCATGCCTCAGTTTTGTGAGCAAGGAGTACATAAGAACAAAAATACATAGAGGGAGGACTCGTGTTCCTCAACGATCTTCAACAAAAAGATTTTACAATAAGTATAAAGAACATCATTTCTTCATTGTCCATTGAGGGACACAGGAAATTGCTGAGCAGTAAAGACTTCCAGAAGCAGTCCAGCTGTTGTGTTGGCAAAGCCATGAACAGATTCAACAAGTGGAAATCTGCAGAGTATCAAAGAGGTATCAACATCTGGAAGGAAGAAAAAAAAAAAAAAAGGGGGGGGGGGGCAAACTATTTGGAATTGCCATCACCAGGGGGAGGTCACCTACACTATATTACCAAAAGTATTGGGACGCCTGCCTTTACACGCACATGAACTTTAATGGAATCCCAGTCTTAGTCCATAGGGTTCAATATTGAGTTGGTCCGCCCTTTGCAGCTATAATAGCTTCATCTCTTCTGGGAAGGCCGTCCACAAGGTTTAGGAGGGTGTCTATGGGGGATGTTTGACCGTTCTTCCAGAAAAGCGTTTGTGAGGTCAGGCACTGATGTTGGATGAGAAGGTCTGGCTCGCATTCTTCATCCTAATTCATCCCAAAGCTGTTATATCGGGTTGAGGTCAGGACTCTGTGCAGGCCAGTCAAGTTCCTCCATCCCAAACTTGCTCATCCATGTCTGGGGGGTTCTATTGTTGCTGGGGGGGGGGTCAAGCTTTACTGTGGGTGGATCTATTGTAATTGGGAGATCTATTGTTGTTTATTGAAAAGAAAGCAGGACATACACTATATTGTCAAAAGTATTGGGACACCTGCCTTTACACACACATGAACTTTAATGGCCTCCCAGTCTTAGTCCGGAGGGTTCAATATTGAGTTGGCTCCGCCCTTTGCAGCTATAACAGCTTCAACTCTTCTGGGAAGGCCGTCCACAAGGTTTAGGAGGGTGTCTATGGAAATGTTTGACCATTCTTCCAGAAGCTCATTTGTTAGGTCAGGCACTGATGTTGGACAAGAAGGCCTGGCTCGCAGCCTCCTCTCTAATTCATCCCAAAGGTGTTCTATCAGATTGAGGTCAGGCCAGTCAAGTTCCTCCACCCCAAACTTGCTCATCCATGTCTTTATGGACCTTGCTTTGTGCACTGGTCCAAATCATTTGGTGGAGGGAGGATTGTGGTGGGGGGGTTGTTTTTCAGGGGGTTGGGCTTGGCCCCTTCGTTCCAGTGAAGGGACATCTTAAGGTGTCACCATACCAAGATATTTTGAACAGTTTCATGCTCCCAACTTTGTGGGAACTGTTTGGGGATGGGCGTTTCCTGTTCCAACATGACTGCGCACCAGTGCACAAAGCAAGGTCCATAAAGACATGGATGAGCAAGTTTGGGGTGGAGTCCTGACCTCAACCCAATCAAACACCTTTGGGATGACTCTTAGAGTGAAGACTCCTAAACCTTGTGGACGGCCTTCCCAGAAGAGTTGAAGCTGTTATAGCTGCAAAGAATGGGCCAACTCAATACTGGACCCTACGGACTAAGACTGGGATACCATTAAAGTTCATGTGCGTGTAAAGACAGGCGTACCAGTACTTTTGGTAATATAGTGTAGGTTCAACCAGGTACTTGGGACCAGGACAAATATAAAACCCTAAGGGAAGACAGAAAGGCCCCCAAGCCTCAATCAACCCTAAGGGAAGACAGAAAGACCCCTAAGCCTCAATCAACCCTAAGGGAAGACAGAAAGACCCCCAAGCCTCAATCAACCCTAAGGGAAGACAGAAAGACCCCCAAGCCTCAATCAACCCTAAAGAAAGACAGAAAGGCCCCCAAGCATCAATCAACCCTAAAGAAAGACAGAAAGGCCCCCAAGCCTCAATCAACCCTAAGGGAAGACAGAAAGACTCCCAAGCCTCAATCAACCCTAAGGGAAGACAGAAAGGCCCCTAAGCCTCAATCAACCCTAAGGGAAGACAGAAAGGCCTCCAAGCCTCAATCAACCCTAAGGGAAGACAGAAAGGCCCCCAAACCTCAATAAACCCAAAGGGAAGACAGAAAGACCCCCAAGCCTCAATCAACCCTAAAGAAAGACAGAAAGGCCCCCAAGCCTCAATCAACCCTAAAGAAAGACAGAAAGGCCCCCAAGCCTCAATCAACCCTAAGGGAAGACAGAAAGACTCCCAAGCCTCAATCAACCCTAAGGGAAGACAGAAAGGCCCCCAAGCCTCAATCAACCCTAAAGAAAGACAGAAAGGCCCCCAAGCCTCAATCAACCCTAAAGAAAGACAGAAAGGCCCCCAAGCCTCAATCAACCCTAAGGGAAGACAGAAAGACTCCCAAGCCTCAATCAACCCTAAGGGAAGACAGAAAGGCCCCTAAGCCTCAATCAACCCTAAGGGAAGACAGAAAGGCCTCCAAGCCTCAATCAACCCTAAGGGAAGACAGAAAGGCCTCCAAGCCTCAATCAACCCTAAGGGAAGACAGAAAGACCCCCAAGCCTCAATCAACCCTAAGGGAAGACAGAAAGGCCCCCCAAGCCTCAATCAACCCTAAGGGAAGACAGAAAGACCCCCAAGCCTCAATCAACCCTAAGGGAAGACAGAAAGGCCCCCCAAGCCTCAATCATCGGTTGGAAAACGAACCGACCATCCACCAAAAAAGCAGTGGAACAGTGTACTACCGGAACAGGAGAAAAGAATAGACCTAGAAACAAAGGTGATCAGAAAAATTAAATGTTTTCTGGGCCAAGCCTAGGAGCATAAACAGGCATACTATGCCCAATAGTGAAAAAGAAAAAAAAAAAGTTTGACAACTACACCAAAGGCTTAGCACACCTAAGCCGTGACTTCCAGGAAAGGAAGTTGAGACAGATAGGACATGTCCAGAAAAATACCGACTGGTTCATAGCTGTAGGTAAGGTTGTATATTCCTGACCCCTGACTTCAGGGAAGAGGGGGTATACAAAAGACATGGGATTAATACCTGACAGACAACTAATCTGTCTAAATCTACGGCTATTCAAGACATAATGCCTAAAAAGACATAACAAAATGTCATTCACAACTTCACAAGTCATTTTATTTGCGTTCAACATTTGATTTTGGAAGGATTTTAAATTTACCAAATGAAAACCACATACATTGTAAAAAAAAAATCATCCATTCGAGAAAAAAAATTCCACCCTGCTCTTTCAAACGAACAAATGTTTTGACATAACAAAATTCTGCTAGTCTATTTTCAACCCTGTCAAAAAAAAAAAAGAAACCTGAATGGTTCTAACCCTGACGGTGGGGCGAACAAGAACACCGGCATGAAAAAGACAAACATGAAGATATATTGTAAAGCAACCTGGTGTACAAGAACATCAGGATAGAAAAAAAAAATCTTCTAACCAGCACCCATTGGGGCTTAGAGGTGAGTACACCACACGGCAAGTCTGCCTAACTAGATAATAATAGAATTTCCAAAAAATTCATCTAGCCTACACCTTTGAAAACAGAAGTCGAGGAGCAAGGGTAGAAATCCAAGTATTAGTACTGGGAAAATTTTCCTGATAGAACAGGAAGAATTTCGGGAGACTTCATCAGAGCTCAGTTTTTAAAAGACTACTACCGGTATCCTGCAGTTATTTAGACCCAACAAAAATGCTCTTTGGGAAAATGTATTGTGTCCAACCTGCTGACCCTTCAAGGGTAGGCAGAACCTTCCAGTAATGGACACTTCCTAGCAAAGATGATGGGGGGGGACGTCCATGTAGTTGTGGTGGCAATAATTCAGTCCACAACAGACCCGGTGGGAAAGCTATCCAGCCAGGCAAACTCACAGTTTCGGATAATGTGAAGAAGCAGGTTCCAGCTGAACCGACAGCATCTGTTGTGAGGGGGCAGAATGGCCGCCTCGTGCCCAAACACAAAGGTATTAAGAGAGATGTGACCCTACGCTTTCCCTCCTCCTGGAGAAATGTAATGTGTCCAACCTGCTGACCCTTCAAGGGAAGGCAGAACCTTCCAGTAATCAATACTTCCTAGCAAGAAGTAGTAGGGGGAACTCCCATGTAGGTAGGGTGCAGCATGGCCGACAGCAGCTGTTGTGAGGGGGCAGAATGGCCATCTCCTACCCAAACACGAAGGAATTGAGAGATGTGACCCTACGCTTTCCCTCCTCCTGGGGAAATGTAATGTGTCCAACCTGCTGACTAGGGATGAGCCGAACACCCCCCGTTTCGGTTCGCACCAGAACTTGCGAACGACCCCCGCGTTCGGTACGAACGTTAGAACCCCATTGAAGTCTATGGGACTCGAACGTTCGAATTGGAAAGTGCTAATTTTAACGGCTAATAAGCAAGATAGTGTCCTAAAAAGGGTTTGGGGACCTGCCTCCTGCCTCAGGGGACATGGGTCACTGCAAAAAAAAGTTTTAAAAACTGCCGTTTTGGCGGGAGCACTGATTTTAATGACGATTAAAGTGAAAAAAAAAAAGTGAAATATTCCTTTAAATATGGTGCCTGGGGGGTGTCTGTAGTATGCCTGTGAAGTGCCACGTGTTTCCCGTGTTTAGAACAGTCCCTGCACAAAATGACATTAAACGGAAATAACACCATTTAAAACTGCTTGCGGTTTTAATGTTATATCTGGTTCCTGCAATATGGTTGAAAATCATTGAGAAACATGGCATGGGTAGCCCTCCCTGCCCATTACCAGCCTATTTGGGTCTTGTACGCATATTAAGGGGAACCCCGTACCCATATTAAAAAAAGGAAATGCGTGTGGCCCCCAGGCCCTATATACTCAGAACAGCAGTATACAGGCGGTGCAAACAAGACAGGGACTGTGTAGGTTTGTTGTGTTAAGTTGAATCTGTTTGTCATTTTCAACCGGTACATTTTTAAAGTGTAGCTCCAGTCAAAAAAACTATCTTTAAGCTTTTTGGAAAACATAGGGAAGGGTTATCACCCCTGTATAATTTGTTTTGTCGTCCATCTTTTTTCATCTCACTTGCTGCTGTCTCCTTGCGTTTGCAAGTAGGAGATGTTTGTAAGTTGGATGTTTGAAAGTAGGGGCCTGCCCTATATTATAGCGGTATGTACTGGGTACAGAGCACGCAGACAGCACGCACTATCTCCTAACACTACTGACTGCAAGCTCTATTATTAACCACTTGTTAGCCCAATGTTTGCATAAAGTGAAAGATGAAGTTATGCTGAGTAAATAGATATCAAACATGTCACTCTTCAAAATTGCACATGCCCGTGGAATGGCGCCAAACGTCGCTACTTAAAAAATCCCCATAGGCGACGCTTTAATTTTTTTTTTACTGGTTACATGTTTTGAGTTGCAGAGGAGGTCTAGGGCTAGAATTATTGCTCTCGCTCTAACATTCTCGGCGATACCTCACATGTGTGGCACATGCGAGCACATGGGGACATGGGCGCTTTAATTTTTATTTTATTTTTTTATTGTTCATTTTACTTTATTTATGTTAGTTTGACATTTTTTTCCCCAAAAATATATTTTTGATCACTTTTATTCCTATTACAAGAAATGTAAACATCCCTTGTAATAGGAATATGGGGTGACAGGTCCTCTTTACAGTGAAATCTGGGGGGTCAATATGACCCCACATCTCACCTCTAGGCTGGGAAGCCTGAAATAAAAAATAAAAAAAAGATTCTGGCTTTGATCGTACTGGCGAGTTGGTAGAAGCACCGGAGGGCGGTGAGGGGTGGGGGGCGTCTATGGCTGGGTATTTCAGGGTATCACCGAGTATGGCTGGGTATCTCTGAGTATGGCTGGGTATGGCAATTTATGGCAGGGTATTACAGAGTATTGGCGGGGTATTGGCGGGGTACTACAGAGTAATAGCAGGGTACTGCAGAGTATTGGGGGGTACTACAGAGTAATGGCAGGGTACTGCAGAGTATTGGGGGGTACTACAGAGTAATGGCAGGGTACTGCAGAGTATTGGGGGTACTGCAGAGTAATGGTGGGTACTGCAGAGTAATGGCGGGTACTGCAGAGTATTGGGGGGTACTGCAGAGTAATGGGGGTTACTGCAGAGTAATGGGGGGTACTGCAGAGTAATGGCAGGGTACTGCAGAGTATTGGGGGTACTGCAGAGTAATGGCGGGTACTGCAGAGTATTGGGGGGTACTGCAGGTTAATGGGGGTTACTGCAGAGTAATGGCGGGTACTGCAGAGTATTGGGGGGTACTGCAGAGTATTGGGGGTACTGCAGAGTAATGGCGGGTACTGCAGAGTATTGGGGGGTACTGCAGAGTAATGGGGGTTACTGCAGAGTAATGGGGGGTACTGCAGAGTAATGGCATGGTACTGCACTGCAGAGTAATGGCGGGGTACTGCAGAGTAATGGCAGGGTACTGCAGAGTATGCACTGGTATTGCAGAGGATTGGCAGGGAATTGAGGGGTTAAATTCGGTGAGCAGCGATGTGGGCACTGCAGATGCAGCCCACATCGCTGCTGACACCGATCTCTTTCCCCTCCGCTGTACCGATCGGTACAGAAAGGGGAGGGAGGAACAGGCGTCATAACATGACGCCGGTTTGTTTCCAAGTGATCACTCCGTCATTTGACGGAGCAATCACGTGGTAAACGGTCGCTATGAGCGGCCGTTTACCGTGATCCGTGATGCGACCCGGCGGTCACGGATGCTCTCGAGTGCGCACACCTCGGGGCACGCGAGAGCAGAATTCTGGGAGGCCGTTAATTAACGGCCTCTCAGAGTTAAACAACCCCCCTGAAGCCGTTAATCGGCAATGGGCAGTTGTTAAGTGGTTAAAGCTAGATCACTAGCTATATAGGTGAGGTGAATATAGTGGTGTATACTGCAGTCAGGGCACAGACAACAACCACTACACAGCAGCAAGATAGGAAATCAGCCAAAAACGATTGGTGTGTACTGTGTTGAAGGTACACAGAACACCCACTGCTTCAGATGCTAAGTAACACACTACACGAAGCCGCCTCAAAGGCGGCCTTATATAGTGTGGGGCGTGCACTACACAGCCTGAGCTATGATTGGCCACAGGCAGGATGCCTGTGGCCAATCATGGCTCTCCTCGCTGCCGGCGCTGCGATTGGCCAAGCATGCGGGGTCACAGTGCATGCTTGGCCAATCATGGGGCAGCAATGCACTGCGCCACCGCAGTGCATTGTGGTCCGCGCGCGCGTCACTCGAATTTTGACGCGAACGGCCCAAACGTTCGGAATTCGCCGAACGCCCGAACAGCCAATGTTCGAGTCGAACGTACGTTCGACTCGAACACGAAGCTCATCCCTACTGCTGACCCATTCAAGGGAAGGCAGAACCTTCCAGTAATCAATACTTCCTAGCAAGGAAGAAGTAGGGGAAACTCCCATGTAGGTAGGGGGCAGCATGGCCGTCTCATGCCCAAACATGAAGGTATCAAGAGAGATGTAACCCTAAACTTTCCCTCCTCTTGGGGAAATGTATTGTATCCAACCTGCTGACCCTTCAAGGATAGGCAGAACGTTCCAGTAATCAATACTTCCTAGCAAGGAAGAAGTAGAGGGAATGCCCATGTAGGTAGGGTGCCGCATGGCCAACAGCATCTGTTGTGAAGAGGCAGAATGGCCATCTCATGCCCAAACATGAAGGTATCGAGAGATGTGACCCTACACTTTCCCTCCTCTTGGGGAAATGTATTGTATCCAACCTGCTGACCCTTCAAGGGAAGGCAGAACCTTCCAGTAATAGATACTTCCTAGCAAGGAAGTAGTAGGGGGAATTCCCATGTAGGCAGGGTGCAGCATGGCCGACAGAATCTGTTATGAAGAGGCAGAATGGCCATCTCATGGCCAAGAATGAAGGTATCAAGAGAGATGCAACGCTACACTTTCCCTCCTCTTGGGGAAATGTATTGTATCCAACCTGCTGACCCTTCAAGGGAAGGCAGAACGTTCCAGTAATTGATACTTCCTAGGAAGGAAGAAGTAGGAGGAACTCCCATGTAGGTAGGGTGCAGCATGGCCAACAGCATCTGTTGTGAGGGGGCAGAATGGCCGTCTCGTGCCCAAACAGGAAGGTATCAAGAGAGATGTGATCCTACGCTTTTCCTCCTCGTCAGGAACCTTCCCCAATCACTATTTGCTTGTGGGGCGGCAACTCATGTGCGCAGAATCATGTACAGGTACGCGATTCTTCAACTTCTGGGTCCGGGGAGGGGGAATATGCTCCGCCGGCCAGGGAGCATATCTACCGCAAGGCAAACAAGGTGTTTGTCTTAGGCAGCATTTTCTGGGGGGTGGGGGCAGCTAGAAGGAACACGATGAAGACCACAGAGAAGCAATGGCATGGTCCGCCCCCTCCCTCTCACCCCCCTCCCCTTTCTTACCCCACATTCCCATCTCTTCTCCTAGCTGGGGAGGGGGGGGGGGGGAGCACTATGGAAGGCTAGTGGGATTGGGCGGGAGCACTATGGCCGTAGTTTGTAGACGTGGAAACTTTTGCGCAAAAAAAACAATCAATAGACGTTTATTGGGATTTTTTTTTTTTTATAACCACAAACATGTAGCAGAATAGATGTTGGCCTAAGATGAAGAAATTAGATTTTATACGTATATGTAAAGCGCTGGGTAAATTGACAGCGCTATACAAGTACAATATAAAAATAAAAATATAACTATGATCGAATTATTTATAAATTAAATAAAATGATTAGCAGAAAGCAAAGGTGATCAAATACTAACAAAAGAAAGCTCTATATGTGGGGGGAAGGACAATTTTATTTGCGTACAGCGTCATGCAACCGTGCATTTGTTAAAAATGGCCTTGTCATGAAGGGGTTAATTTTCCAGAGCTGAAGTGGTTAAAATAAAATTGAGGAAAAACAAAAAACAAAAAAAAAAAAAAAAAACACACTTACACAGCAAACTTTACGATTAGAAAAAGTTTAGATTTAATCTGTGTTGAACAAAAGGATAAAAAATTAAAATATAAATCTATTGTATGACTCTTTTTATTGCATTATATTCAATAAAATATTTGAAAAAAAATAAAAATAAAAATATAAAACATTCGATACATCACTCCACCCTTTGAAACTAGTTATTGATTTTTTATTTTATTTTTATTCTTTCATTACGGGACATTACAGAGATGTGGGACGTTTTACAATTTTTTTTTTTCAGCATAAAGAGTTGAAAAACCTGCCATTCCACCTGATGGGTGCGGGGGCCTTTTGAATGGCCGGCCGGAGCATGGAAGTGTTTTGACGGAGTGATCGGCGCAGCGTGGCGAGTGACACATGCCTGCCACATTACCGTGAAGGACAGGCCTTTTTGCTCAGCAGATTTGTACAGACTGACCCCGGGGACTATGGGGGTATTTATCATAGCCTTGTTTTTACTCCCTTTAATCCCATAAACAGACAATGTCAAACAATCGAGTCGTTAAAGTAACAGGATTTACTGGATGACTTCATGTAATGATTGATCACATGAGGCAGGTCACAAAGCCGAACGATTTATGTACATCTTTAGAAAGCATTTGCTTTTCTATACTTTTATCAAGGGCAAATTAAATGCTTTTTTTTTTTTTTTTTGTTATGGGCTTATTTTGATCTCGGATGGGTTTTGATTGGTTATTAATACATTCTCAGTGATGTCACCACTCTCTAGTGATTGGATAGGCTGCATTGTCAGTGATGTCACCGCTCTCTAGTGAATGGATAGGCTGCATTGTCAGTGATATCACCGCTATCTAGTGAATGGATAGGCTGCCTTCTCAGTGATGTCACCGCTCTCTAGTGAATGGATAGGCTGCATTGTCAGTGATGTCACCCCTCTCTAGTGAATGGATAGGCTGCATTGTCAGTGATGTCACCGCTCTCTAGTGAATGGATAGGCTGCATTGTCAGTGATGTCACCGCTATCTAGTGAATGGATAGGCTGCATTGTCAGTGATGTCACCGCTATCTAGTGAATGGATAGGCTGCATTGTCAGTGATGTCACCGCTATCTAGTGAATGGATAGGCTGCCTTCTCAGTGATGTCACCGCTCTCTAGTGAATGGATAGGCTGCATTCTCAGTGATGTCACCGCTCTCTAGTGAATGGATAGGCTGCATTGTCAGTGATGTCACCACTCTCTAGTGAATGGATAGGCTGCATTGTCAGTGATGTCACCGCTCTCTAGTGAATGGATAGGCTGCATTGTCAGTGATGTCACCGCTATCTAGTGAATGGATAGGCTGCATTGTCAGTGATGTCACCGCTATCTAGTGAATGGATAGGCTGCATTGTCAGTGATGTCACCGCTATCTAGTGAATGGATAGGCTGCATTGTCAGTGATGTCACCGCTATCTAGTGAATGGATAGGCTGCATTGTCAGTGATGTCACCGCTATCTAGTGAATGGATAGGCTGCCTTCTCAGTGATGTCACCGCTCTCTAGTGAATGGATAGGCTGCATTCTCAGTGATGTCCCCTCTCTCTAGTGATTGGATAGGCTGCCTTCTCAGTGATGTCACCGCTCTCTAGTGATTGGATAGGCTGCCTTCTCAGTGATGTCACCGCTCTCTAGTGAATGGATAGGCTGCTTTCTCAGTGATGTCACTGCTCTCTAGTGAATGGATAGGCTGCATTCCCAGTGATGTCACCGCTCTCTAGTGATTGGATAGGCTGCATTGTTAGTGATGTCACCGCTCTCTAGTGATTGGATAGGCTGCATTGTTAGTGATGTCACCACTCTCTAGTGATTCGATAGGCTGCATTGTTAGTGATGTCACCGCTCTCTAGTGAATGGATAGGCTGCATTGTCAGTGATGTCACCGCTCTCTAGTGATTGGATAGGCTGCATTGTCAGTGATGTCACCGCTCTCTAGTGATTGGATAGGCTGCATTGTTAGTGATGTCACCGCTCTCTAGTGAATGGATAGGCTGCATTGTCAGTGATGTCACCGCTCTCTAGTGATTGGATAGGCTGCATTCTCAGTGATGTCCCCTCTCTCTAGTGATTGGATAGGGTGCCTTCTCAGTGATGTCACCGCTCTCTAGTGAATGGATAGGCTGCATTCTCAGCGATGTCACCGCTCTCTAGTGAATGGATAGGCTGCATTGTCAGTGATGTCACCACTCTCTAGTGAATGGATAGGCTGCATTCTCAGTGATGTCATAGCCCAAATACAGAATAGTGTCATTCTGATGATCGGTAAAATCCAAAATAAAGAATGCTGCAAACATTTTAAAGAGAAACTGAAAGAAAAAAAAAAACAATGTAACGTAGGAAAGGATTTAAAAAAAAAAAAAAAAATAGACTTTGTGGCAACATATAAGTAAATTTTATTGTCGAGTTAAGTATTGCAGCCATGATTTATGACATTTCTACCAATACACAGTAAGCAAGAACAGTTTGAAAACTGGCAGAATAAATCTGAATATACCATAAACTGCGGCATAAAACAACATTATAATAGTATTCAGAATAATAATAATCAGTTACTGCATTGAATGTGCTGTCTTTTACATAAGTAGACTGAAAACAGAACCTGTGATAAAATAAAAAAACTGCTCAAAATACAAACGCCATACACATAGTTCACGGAAGTATCAGGAAAAAAAAAATATATATATATTATATAACAAGCACATCATTCAGCTCCTCATAAAATGCAATAGTTTTATAGCAATATTTGTAGTGTAGGTTATGGGACATTGCAACATTTATATATTAAAATATGTAACAACAACCAAAAAAAAAAGTTTGCCAAGTTTTCCCACACAAAATGCTTCATATTTGAGCCTGTAGCTTTGTGCAATGCACAAAATATGTAGCCATTCCTAAAAAAAAAAATAAAAAAAAAAAAAGTTCTTTCATCACTCGTCAGTCTAGTGCAATTTGTTTTGTTTTTTTTTTGTTTTTCTTTTTAAGCAAAGTTCATTTTAAAATGCAATCCATTTCTGACTTTTTTTTCACACCAATACTTTGAGAGGAAAAAAATAAAAATAGGGTCATGAAATGTTTTTTTTTTTTTTTTTAATTGTTTTAATTGTTACCGTTGGTGTCAGCTGTTAAAACGAGAGCCATCAAAACTGTATAGGCATTAAAATTTTATCTAATATTAAACAATTTCATCCTAAAAACGAAAAAAAAAAAAAATTACGCTCGATTTGGACTAGGTTAAATTCGCGGACCTTAGAAGTTTGTCACTAAAAAAAATTAAAAAAAAAAATCGTTTTAACTTCCTTTGCGTGAAATTTTTATTTTTCCTCCTACGGGGCATGGGAAAATAGTTAACGTTATTATCCATGTAGAAGATACGTTTTTTTCGGGTTCAGAAAACAAGTTTTGAAAGCTTTGAGAAGATGTCAATGTGTTCTTTAAAATTATATCCATGAATATATAAAAAAACAAAAAAACAAAAAAAAAAAGTAAGAAAACCTTTAAAGGACTCCAAGGCAATGAGAAGACAGGAACTAGTCTTTTTTGGAAGGGAGTTGGTACCTTTTTGCAAGATTTTTATAATTTTTTTAATTTATTTATAAGCATATGGCCAAGTATACCTTATTTTTATTTTTTCTTCAAATGCCACATGATTGTCCTGCAATAATGTTTTCTTAATATAAAACTTTAAGCGATCTGATTACATTTTTTTTATTTTAATCAGATTAAAGTTTATTTTAACAAATTATTGTGGGACAACCATGTGGTACTTACAGTGCAGTAAGGAAAAAAAAAATAAAAATAAATAAGCTTTGGCATTTAAGGTATACTTTGCCATATGCTTATAAAAAAAGGAAATGTGTAACAAAATATGAATTATGGTAACCCACATACAACAGGTAATTCATAGTATTTAAAAAAAAAAAAAAAAAAAAAATTGCTTCTAAAATAAAAATGCAATAGATTTTTCATCACCCTTACAATGGAATAGGATAATAAAATTAACATGCCCAACAGTCCTAAAGTTCATTAGGAATTTATTTTTTTGGTTACTTATCTAGTAGTTTATCCCAAAACTTATTTTATTTCCTCAATTTCATAAATTCAGCCCTTTAAAAAAAGAATTCTATGCAGACATAAAAAAACAGGAACCTTTAGGCTGCTGAACATGGGAGGACTGAATCTGGTAAAAGGAGACCATAGACGATTCCATGTGTACTTAGGAGCCATCTTGTTCTACACAATATGTATATACCAGGATCCCAAAAAAAAAAAAAAAAAAAAAAATGTAAAGTTTTTTTAAACTTTACCTTTAGCAAAAAATAGATAGATTTTATATATATATATATATATATATATATATATATATATATATATATATATATATCTAGGAGTAAAATATTTTAACCTTAAAATTTGGAAGAAATTCAAACCCTTTACAAAACAATTATATTAATTATAATACTGATGACTATAATAATTGTTATATAATAATCATATTCAGGTCCTTTGTCCAACTGTCACCATAAGTCAGTTTTGGGAATCAAGGCATCTGTACCAAAAGCTGCAGTTATAAAAAAAAAAATAATAAAATATTATATTAACAATTTCAGTTCAATAGCCCAAAGTTATTTTCCACATTGCATTTACACAGTTTTTTTCCTAAGCAGAAAATATACTAAAGCACAGGAAATATTAGTACACAGATTTTTTTTTTTTTTGTTTTTAAATTTTTTTTTTTTTATATATATTTTTTTTTTTGGCTCAACAAAGGGCAGTCCGACATTTCCAGTTTTGGTGGTCTGCTTTCATACAAAAAAAAAAAAAAAAAAAAAAATCTACCACAGTATTTTCAGCCTATCTAGCAGAAGGATATGTGCATTAAAAACAAGGCTTTACGTAGAGAACCTTGCCAACAGTCCAATGCTTAGCATAAGGAGCACCATACACAGCGAGGCACATCTTTATAGTTCTAGTGTTTACCGTGAAGAAAAGGGGGGACATCTTGACAGATAATATCCCTGCTCCTCAGGGTTACAATATTTAAAAAACAAAACAAAAAAAAAAACCTCCTCTTCTGAAGAGGGTATCATCCTAACCCTATCCAACCCCTAATATCACAGAAGGATATTTTAAGGCACTAAAACCAACTTGACGCAAAAAAAAAAAAAAATAAAAATTACCAACATGCTTGTGTGATTTTATGGTCTTTTGCTATTTTTTTATTTTTTTTCCCCCCTTGGGAATCGAACCTATTACAAAAAGTTGCAAAAAATAAATAAAAAACAAAAAAATGGTGTGTCACAAGTATACATTTAAATACAGCTGTGTTCATTTTAACAGAGCAGGATCTCATTAAAAAAATATCCTGGGTCTCAAGAGTTGTTGGATGCATTACAAAAACATTTCATAAAAAAACAATGCTTATTGCCTTATGTTAGCATTTTTTTTTTTTTTTTCAGTCAACTAGAAGAGGTCGTGCTGGTCTCGTAACGAGACACATTTGTGCAAATAGAGGGTGTGGTACAGGAAGAACTCTTTCCCCCAAAAACCTTTGCTCTTACCTTAAATCACAAAAATGGAGAGTACTAACCCTTCACTGTAAACTTTTGTTTAATATATATATAAAAAAAAAAAAAGGAAGTTTAAGGGTGGCCCATCATTAAAAGCACAACAAAAATATTTTTTTTGTAAAAATAAAAAATCACAAAAAAACACAAAACACCTGTGCCATCTATGGTGACAAATCAGGTCGCAGACACCATCTTTTCCAGAGTAGAAAATGAAACCCAACATTTACCTGTAAAAACAAAAAAGATACAAAATATTTGTGACCAATCGTCAATTTTTTTTCCCTTTGAGTGTGTAAAATTTATTTATATATATCTCCACACAAATTGTTCCTAAATATTCCCCCTTATAAATAAAACAAAAAAATAAATAAAAATAAATGTGCCACTGCCTACCAAAAAAAGGAATTCTGGAGATGGAATGGTTTAAAGATGGTTTTCCCATCCAGTTGAAAAAAAAAGTCAAATTACATATTTTTAGTGCATTTTTTTTTTTATTGAGGAATGTGCAACTTAAGATTTTTCTTCATTTAATTAAACTCACTAAAGTGGCATTTAGTGCAGGGTAAAGAGATATCTTGTCAATTTCTAAGATATGGATTTCGGATGAATCCCTTCACACATTTCAGTCGGAGAGGTTGGTTAATCACTATAATTAGCAGTTGGAGGAATTAATTGATGCTGCGGTTGGCCTGGTGACACCAGCAGTCTGGTTTAAAAAGCTTTAATGGCCGTTATGCATTTTTTTTTTTTTTTAAGAGACTTTGCAAGATATAGGCAAGATGTAATTTTTAGCTTGGGACCAAAAGGATATTAAAACAGCGATCAGAAAGTGAGTAAATATTTTATCTACTCATGCACAAGTCTTGGTTATTTGATCAAGTTTTTTTTTTTTAAACTTGACCTTTAGCAATTTTTTTATTTTTTGGCGAGCCAGGTAGGAGCCAAACCTACAATCCTTTAGCATAGAAAAAAAAAAAAAAAAAAAAAAAATTGTAAGCATATTGTCCCATAGGTTCTGACCCATAATAACAGGACAGCCCATGTCCTAATGGGATGTACCGGGCAAAATATTCTTTTGAATTTTTTAAATCAGCATATCATTTTTATTGAAATTTTCATTTATAGAAATTTAAAAGAAAAATGGTCAATAAAAACATATTCTTGGGATTTTATGCATATTCTAAAAACGCCAATAGAATATGCATAAAATCCCAAGAATCTTACATATATTTAAACTCCCCAGCCCATTGGAAAATTATACAGTCTTTAATTATATTTGTTGTGCAGAAAAAAATAAAAATAAAGTTTTGCTGGGCCTTTTGAGCAAGAAGTCCAAGGGCTTGAAATGTGAAATAAACTTTGTGGGAGTCCTAATTGCTTTAGGTGAATGATACGTCATACAAAATTATGCAAAGTTTTGGGGACAATTTCAATCCTTGTAAAAAAAATAAATAACAATAAACAAAAAAAAAAATAAATAAACCCCCACAATTAGATTACCCCAAATATGTAAAAATATGGACCATACCAATCCAATCAAGGAGTGTAAAGTTCTAAGATAATGTTATATGCCCCAACCCAAGATAAAAAAAAAAAAAAAAAACTACATATATATATATAAAATATTATATATATAAAATATATATATATATATATATATATATATATATATATATATATATATATATATATATATATATATATATATATATATATATATTAT
Organism: Lithobates pipiens; assembly: GCF_037356315.1. Taxonomy (NCBI): domain Eukaryota; kingdom Metazoa; phylum Chordata; class Amphibia; order Anura; family Ranidae; genus Lithobates; species Lithobates pipiens. The sequence continues at coordinate 222,642,230 of NW_027507789.1, forward strand.
ATATATAGGGTTGGTTTTGTTTCTGGACCAGCTCAAATCACTCAACTATAGTAGGTTTGGGCATTGGTAGAGACCAAAATAATTTACACTATTTTAGTTAGGTAAAAAAAATAAAAATAAAGGGGTTCATAAGAGTTTGAGACGTTCTATCAGCAAGAAAAGCAAAAATCACAATCTGAAACTTGCTTAGTCTTGTGAGAACCGGATACCATCTCGTATGCTGGCATGGTATGTCAAACTCCACCATGTTCTTCAAGCTTGTGTTTGAGTTCGCAATTAAAAATAGGGGCAAACAGCGCATGCCTCGATTCCAAACATATCCTGTTTGTATAGTTCAAGGCCTGCCATCATATTTTTTTTCCCCCCACGCTAATCTGCCCATCAATATTTCTTTAGGTCATCGATGTGCGTTGACACATATGGTTGCTACAAGGCAGCCCATTCTTTATTAAAGGGCTTGCCAACACATTGGACATGATCCTTTTTAAAAAGGCAAAAAACCCACAATATATGGAGAACACGTTGTGGTGTGTTGAGTGTTTAAAATAAGAGATTTACAGAACATTACCACAAAGCAACCGTTTGGATGAGTCTTTAAGGGTCCCCTTCACACTAGCCCTAAACCTGGATGCTTGGTGGGTGGCCTGAAACTATCGAGCAGTACCAAAATGATAGGTCTAAAAAGTGGACATGGAGCCATAGAGCTTTATATAGGCGTGTTAATGGTTGTGGTAATACAGCGAAGGTGCCCAATTGCCGTCTACTGCTGCTTTGATGGACCAAGAGATGGTCCATTCGCAGTTAGCAAGCTGCCCAAAACATTGGGACTGGTTTCTCTTCTATGAACAGGTTCGAAAGTTACATTTTATAAAAATTTAATTTTTTTTTCATTCTTTATCTTGTAGACCACTGACTTGACTTTGCGTTGCCAACAGAACCATGAATGAGGTTCAACTATCAGCTGACTTGATGTGAAGGTGCCCGTTGCTTTCTACTGCTACCTTGGACCAAGGGAGGTCCATTTTAAGATAGCGAGCTGCCCAAACACTGCTACGGGATTCTCTTATTAAATTATTCAATTACATTTAATTCTTATTATACCACCGACTTAGATTCCGAGTTGCCAACAGAACTATGTTCCATGAACACCTTCGAAATTTAAAAAAAATTGTCAATTTTCTTATTCTTAACCTTTTAAACCACTGATTTTGAGTTGCCAACAGAACCATGAACGAGGTTCACCATCAGTTGCCTTGAAGGGAAGGTGTCGCTTACTTTCTATTGCTGCCTTGATGGGCCAAGAGAGGTCCATTCGAAGTTAGTGAGCTGCCCAAACACTGGGACTGGATTCTCTATGAACACATTAGCAATGCAATAATTACATTTTGTATTCCTAATCTTTTAAACCACCGACTTAGATTCTCAGTTGCCAACAGAACCATGAGCAATTTTCCCTATTCATCGAGTAGAAGTGAAGGTGCCTGTTGCCTTCTACTACTGCCTTGATGGGCGAAGGGAGGCCCATTCAATGTTAGTGAGCTGCTCCAAAACACTGGTACAGGATTCTCTATGAACATATGGGAAATTTAAATGTAATTGATTAAATTGTATTTTTTTTTATTCTTTTAAACCACTCACTTAGCTTCTGAGTCGCCACAGAACCACAAATGAGGCTCGCTATAATCTGATTTGAAGTGAAGGGGTCGGCTGCCTTCTACTGCTGCCTTGATGGACAAAGGGGAGGTCCATTCGAAGTTAGCGAGCTGCTTAAACACTAGGACTGGATTCTCAAAGAACATATTTGAAATTTAATAGGCTTATTTTTTTTTATGCTTAACCATTTTAAACCAGTGACTTATATTCTGAGTTGCCAACAGAACCATCAACAAGGTTCGTCGCCTTGAAGTGAAGTAGCAGCTTGCTTTCTACTGCTGCCTTGGTGGACCAAAGGCGGTCCATTTGCAGTTAGCAAGCTGCTCAAACATTGGGACTGGATTCTCTTCTAAAAACATAAGAAATGTAATTGATTTTTAAATCAAATTTTTATTTTATTTTTTATTCTGAGTTGGATTCTGAGTTGCCAAAAAAGAACCATGAACGAGGTGCACCATCAGCTGACTTGAAGTCAAGGTGTCGCTTTCTTTCTACTGCTGCCTTGATGGGCCAAGGGAGGTCCATTCGAAGTTAGCGAGCTGCTCAAACACTGGGACTGGATTCTCTTCCATGAAGACATTAGCAATGCAATATTTAATATTCAATTACATTTAAATTTTTGTATTCCTAATCTTTTAAACCACCGACTTAGATTTCGAGTTGCCAACAGAACCATGAACAAGGTTCACTATTTATCGACTTGAGGTGAAGGTTCCGGTTGCCTTCTACTACTGCCTTGATGGGCAAAGGGAGGTCCATTCAAAGTGAATGAGCTGCCCAAACACTGGGACTGGATTCTCTCCGAACATTAGAACATGAAGAAAAAAATAAATAAAAAAAAATTTGAATTTATTTGATTAAATTGTTTTTTGAATTAAGAGATGCCCAGACACATGGACACAGATCTTTACAATTACTACATTTAAAAAAAAATTTTATTCTGAATCTTTTAAACCACGGATTTGGATTTTGGAGTTGCCAACAGAACTATGGACAAGGTTCCCTATTAGCTGGCTTGAAGTGAAGGTGCCTGTTGCCTTCTACTGCTGCCTTGGACCAAGGGAGGTCCAAGCAACGTGAACGAGCGAGCTGCCCAAACACTGGGGCTGGATTCTCTATGAACACATTAGAAATGTAAGTTTAATTGATTAAAAATTGTATTTTTTTTATTCTTAAATCTTTTAAACCACTTCGATTTTGGAGTTGCCAACGGAACCATGAACGAGGTTCACCATCAGCTGACTTGAAGTGAAGGTGCCTGTTGCTTTTCTACTGCTGCCTTGGACCAAGGGAGGTACAAGCAATGTGAATGAGCTGCCCAAACACCGGGGCTGGATTCTCTATGAACACATTATTAAATGTAAGTTTAATTGATTATTAAAAATTGTATTTTTTTATTCTTAAATCTTTTAAACCACTTCGATTTTGGAGTTGCCAACGGAACCATGAACAAGGTTCACCATCAGCTGACTTGAAGTGAAGGTGCCTGTTGCTTTTCTACTGCTGCCTTGGACCAAGGGAGGTCCAAGCAACGTGAACGAGCTGCCCAAACACTGGGGCTGAATGAACACATTAGACATTTTTCTTTTTTTATTCTTATGCCGGCCATACACGGTTCAAATTTCTATAGAATTTTCTTTCGAAAATCGTATCTAAGAATTTTCGTATGAATTTCGCACCATTAGTGGGGCTGCAGCAACAGCCGATTTTCGTGCGGAAATAAAATTTGAGGAATCGGACATGTTGGAAATTTTTAGAAAAACTAACGATTTTCTAATCAATGATGGGAGAATCGTGCGAGAAATGTAATAAGAAAAGAAAATGTACGGAGATAAAAGAAAATGTACGGAGAGAAAAGAAGATGCCCAGCCAAGAAAATTATTTTCTGTAGCAACATGAAGTGAAATTGAAGGCTTGGTCGGCCGAATTTCGAAAATCAATGGTGGCATCATCGGATCACAAAAAAAAAACGAATTTTCTGATTTTGAAAAGAAAATTTGTTCAAAATTCGACCGTGTATGGCCTGCATTAATCTTTTAAACCACCGACTTAGATTTTGAGTTGACAACAAAACCATGAACAAGGTTCACCATCAGTTGACGTGATCTTCTGAATGCATCCATAAGCAATCATTACATTTAAGCATTACTTTCACGACTCCCATCCTGGAGGCACGTGTGCGTTTTTTCAAGCCTACGTATAAAGTCAAAATGGTGTTTTGGTTGTAAAACAAAAAAAAATTAAAAATGGCAGTGTGACAAATTTTTTTTATTTACCACCAAAGGGCATGTTCTTAATTCGAACAATAGAGCTATGTGTCTACTTCGTATTTAAAAAAAGGTGTCCAAGGAAAATGTGTGAATGCAGAGGTTTAGATCCCCTAGTTATGAATTGATAGTCGCCTCAGTGGAACCAACAATTCATCCTTCCAAGAAAATCGTAAAGAAAACCCAACTAATGATCACGGAGATTAGAAAAAGACGAAGCGTTTTCTGCTTTTACAGCCAAGAAGGCATGTGATTTGGGAGACAGTTTCAAGTATTTTTCAGTTAAAACCAGTTTTATATACTGTGTGGTCAAACTGGGCCAACATCTTTTCAATCAAGGTCTTGAGGGACACAGAACTGTTGGTTCTCAGTTTACTCCAAGTCTAACCATGTACTCCGCCTACCAAAATATTCTGGCCATCCGAGTTCCACAACCATTAACGTTCCATACAAAGTAAAAAATAAAAATAAAAAAAATAAAAATAAAAAAAATAAAAATAAAAAAAATAAAAATAAAAAATAGTGTGAACTGGTCAAGCAACCACCCATATTAAAGTTCAGGAAGAAAACGCCACACGTTACCTATAACTAGACAGCAATGCCAAGATTAAAAAAAGGTTCAGTAGGCAATTTTTGGTTGCGCTCATCGCACAAAAGCAAAAAATTGCCTTCAAAAGTCCTTTATAAAACCTAACACGGCAATGACATTCTTCCAGCCGAATCGTAGCGCCCATCAGGGAAACATACAAACGAAAAAAAGTAATAAAAAAATAAAATAAACAAAGGAATAATAATCTCAAAGCAATTTATTATATTTCCAATTAAATTCATAATTGGCCTAAATACTGTTTCTGGTCTCATAGGGAATGTTTGAACAGTACATTATGGGTCGTCTGCAAAAGGGATATTTTTAAAATGCAATTTTTTTATTTATTTTTTTGCACATTCTTTCCTCCGACTGCCACAAAATTAAAAAACTTTCATACTAAACTTAGCAAAGTAGTTGTTCCCTTTAAAAAAAAATATATATATATATCTATGTCAGTTACCTATGGACAGTGGAGGTAGCCACCATGTGGACCGGGATAGATGTATAAAGTGACAGCATCACTAAAATTTGGCAAGGTTTTTTTTTTGTGGTATTTAATAAAATGGCTTCCTTAAGTGTCTATAGGTAACCAGTTTAATTTAAATGCACAGTGTGGAAAAAAAAAAAATATAATAAATTTAATCAAGGCAGGGCAAAAAACAAACATTTCCTGAAAACTTAACAGAAGTCAACGAGTTGTAGTTTGAAAACCAGATGAAAAAAATAAAAAAAATTCTAAAAAAATAAAATAAATGCATCGTTACGACCCAAGACAATGACAGCCAAACTATTATAAAAAAAATAAAAATAAAACAAAAAAATAAAAGTAGTTAATTTTATAACCTAACTGATCAGCGCTGCACATATCCCTTTTTTTTTTTTAAATCATTTGTCATTTTCTATTTTGGGTTGTTTGTGGTAGACTTGATAAATTGTTTCTAACACAAGCACTGGTATAGTCATATCAAAAAATAGTGCAAAATTTAAATATTTATATAAATAATCCTAAAACTGCTGTTTTTCTCTCTCGCCATTATACAACACACTTTGAGTTGGCACTCAAAACAAACCCTCTCCCACCCCCCCACCCCCCCCCCCCCCAAAAAAAAAAAAAAAAATCCGTTTGCTCTTTAAAACTTTTTTTTTTCTGACGCAAACATCCCAAAAATGTATAGGCCCTTTTCGAATACAAAAATACACTTCCCCCTCACTCATACTTTTTCTCTTTTATATATATATATATATTGCAAGACTTTTAAACAAATAGTTTTTTTTGTGCAAATATTTCAGGATTTGTTTTCCTTAATGTTAAGTGAGCGATTAAGAAAAAAAATAATAATATATAGATATAAGTAGGGTGGAGGGGTATATAGGAAATAAGCATTCGCTGCTCTGCTTTAAAAAAAAAAATAGAAAAAAAAAATAAAGAAAAAAATAAAATAAAAATAGGAGCAACGGAGTTGAAGGATTTTTTTCAAGACATAGCTAAACAAACATTTTCAAGCTTTTCGCTTGTGCATTCAAACCAGACATAACAGGTAAATATTTATACAGCAAGAGGAGAACAAAAAGGGAAAAAATAAAAAGCTTTCCCCTTTTACCCCGACTTCCCCTTCAAAGTATTTTTTTTTTTTCTCTGGTGCCCAAAAAGTTGCCAGACATACGCACAACAAAGTGGTATTGAGGGCCGAGCTGACAAAAAAACAAAAAAAAAATAAAAATTAAACGGACCAGCTAGAAGTGCAGTGTTTATTGAATTGTTTTTCTCTTTTTTTTTTACGTTCGGTCTTTTTTTTTTTCTCTCAATTCTCTAAAACAGCTGTCCTTTTTGCTTGTCCTTATCTTTGCTCCTCATTGATGTGCTGTCGTGACCATTGCTTTGCAAGTGTAGTCTGTTGTGTTCCAATATGGAGGGCGTGCCCATGTTTTGCTGCTGGTGCTGGTAAAAAGAGGATCCAGGGTAGTGACCTATGACCTCGCTGTAAGTTGGGGGAGGGCCTTCCATCCTGCCGTTGCTGCCGTAGGAAGTGGCGCTCACTCCGGAGTTGCTGCTGGGCGGGCAGGGGCCTCCGTAGACGGAGCTGTCGATTAAGTCACTGTCGAAGATTGTTCGGTTGGGGGGAGCCCGCACAGATTCTCGGTTCAGCTCCATCTGCTGCTCGGGGTCGCGGAGCTGCAACGTGCAGGGCCCCTGGTAAGGCGGTGGCTCCTCGCCGTCCGATAGGGAGATGGTGGGCGGAAGGTCGATCTCGTGCTGTAGGTACGGGTAGGTGGGCTGGAAACGGCTGAAGCGATCTCTCTGGAGGAAGGGTGGGATGCTGAGTCTGTCCGAGGGTCTGGGTGTGTATATGTGCTGTAGGGTTACAGGAAAAAAAAAAAACAATCCAGATTATTTTGGAGGGCTTGCATAAACAATACAATAGTCAACACAGAAGCCATAGACTGGGGGGGGGGGGGAGCTCCCTACACAAGGTTAAAAATGACATAACACATCTTGGCTATCTCCCTTAAAGTGGTTACAAACCTCAGACATGAAATACACTATATTACCAAAAGTATTGGGACACGTGTCTTTACACGCACAGACTTTAATGGCGTTTTAGGCCGTAGGGTTTAATATTATTGAGTTGGCCCACCCTTTGCAGCTATAACAGCTTCAACTCTTCTGGGAAGGCCGTCCACAAAGTTAAGGAGGGTGTCTATGGGAAGGTTCAGCCATTCTTCCAGAAGCGCATTTGTGAGGTCATGCACTGTTGGACATGAAGGCCTGGCTCGCAGTCTCCTCTCCAATTCATACCAGAGGTGCACTATTGGGGTTGAAGTCAGAGCTCTGTGCAGGCCAGTCAAGTTTCTCCACTCAACTCGCTCATCCATGTTTTTATTGACCTTGCTTTGTGCACTGGTGCACACAGTCATGTTGGAACAGGAAGGAACCATCACAAAACTGTTCCCACAAAGTTTGGAGCATGAGATTGTCCAAAATGTCTTGGTATGCCGACACCTTGGGATATCCGTTCACTGGAACTAAGCCCAACCCCTGAAAAACAACCCCACACCATAATCCCCCTCCGCCAAATGATTTGGACCCGTGCACAAAGCAAGGTCCATAAAGACATGGATGAGCGAGCTGAGTGGAGGAACTTGACTGGCCTGCATAGAGTCCTGACCTCAACCCGATATAACACCTTTGGGATGAATTAGAGTGAAGACTAAGAGCCAGGCCTTCTCACCCAACATCAGTGCCTGACCTCACAAATGCGCTTCTGGAAGAATGGTCAAACATTCCCATAGACACATCTCCCAAACCTTGTGGACGGCCTTCCCAGAAGAGTTGAAGCTGTTATAGCTGTAAAGGGCGGGGCCAACTCAATATTGAACCCTACAGACTAAGACTGGGATGCCATTAAACTTCATGTAAAGGCAGGTGTCCCAATACTTTTGGCAATATATGTGCGAACTGGATGTGATTTTTACCTCATCCAATTTGCATGATATGTGAGGGTGACAGGTTCTCAAATGGAGCCGGTTCACACATGTCCTGTGCGCTTTTTGGGTCTAAATCAGGCAAAAAATTCAGACCTGAAAAACATATGTGAACCTTGCCTAAGGGTTTAAAACCACTTTAAAAAGGAGACCTAACATTAGGCATATTTGTTAATGAAATACTTCCTGGCATTACCTACTGCAGAGAATACTTCCCCCTAACAAAACCGCATTTGCTTGGATGGAGCCACCCTTGTTCAAGCATCAAAAGTTAGGAGCCACCCAAAACCTAGGCGGGCCAGGCCAATTGGTCTCTCTCTAGCTCAATGTTTCTCAACTCCACAAGCCTGAAAACATGACCTGTTGGGGCGCCTTGAGGACTGGAGTTGAGAAACACTGCTCAAGCTACCAAGAGCATCGTGGCTGGTTTTAGGTTAAACAATGTGAAATCTATTTCTTCTTCCATTCGTTGTGTGGTAGACTTCATGAGATAATAGGATTGTCAAACAACCAGAGCCCACCAGTATCCGTAAGGATGTCCTCTCTTCAATACCATTACAAAACACATACAAACAATGCTAAACACCAACACAGATAAGATCTTACACATACCTAAAATACATTGATTTGACAACTTTCCCAGAAAATGCCAATTGTGCCCCTCCCCCCCTTATGTATGATAGAAAAACAAAAAAGACTGAATTGGTTAATGAATATTAGGTCAATAACATTTTACGTTTTTTTAGCAGACCCCGCCTCTGATCAAAGTGGACCATCTTACCTCTGCTACGCCGTTTCCTGAAACTGTGCTGTCCGAAGGCCACAGGCTTCCTTCCTGCAACAAATAATAAAAAAAAACCCGTATGAGTATCTCATGAACCTTTGATTGTTCCCTACTCTGGAAACAGACTGACGGGTCAGATACTTTTTGCAGCGAGATGAGATATTTAATGGACATGCAAAATGGAAAATGTTCTCCTCATCCATAAAAACATGCTAAGCTAGATTTGTTTTTTTTTTAATCTCCAGTCAAAATGGACTGTCAGAAGGCCAGCAATGGTAGCCGCAACGTAAATCAGATGTTTGGGAACAGCATTACATTACCCTAAACACCCCAAAAAAAAAAAAAAAAAACTTGGACTACCAACTAGGGTTTCATTCAATCTACCACACAATTGCTATGAAAGCACAACATTGGGTCCTGATGAATCAATTGGCTGAAGCCTTTGTGCTACAGGTGGCAAAGAACTTCCTTACCGAAGACAGGTGCTCTTCTCGCCTCCTCCCTTGGCTGTGTCGGTGAATGAACGATCGTGCTGAAAGCTTGTAGTGATTTAGGAGACACGTTATTACCACGACCATAACCATCATGACCACCACAATGATGATTATCTGAACGAACTCCAGCTCCGCTGCAAACAAAAAAATAAAATAAAATAAAAATAAAGAAGAAGATTACCCAACTGTTCAGTTTATAGACACCAAGCATCATAAAAGTGAATACAGAATTAAGTAACGATGCAATAAATAGATCTATTGTATGCATGGCGAGTGTGACACCGCTTATTTGTACAGTCTTTTTTTGCTTCGTTTTTAGCCAATTCCACAACTGTCTATTGCAGTGATTCTCAACCAGGGTTCCGTGTAAACCTAGGGTTCCTCCAGAGGTTGCTAGGGGTTTCTTCAGCATTGGGCAATTTCTGCCTCTCAGATAAGTTCCCACTTACACCATTGATCTTTTTAGCTAAGGAGGTAATTCCTCCCAATGACCACAAGTCTAAGGACCATTCCTCCCAATGACCACAAGTCTAAGGACCATTCCTCCCAATGACCACAAGTCTAAGGACCATTCCTCCCAATGACCACAAGTCTAAGGACCATTCCTCCCAATGACCACAAGTCTAAGGACCATTCCTCCCAATGACCACAAGTCTAAGGACCATTCCTCCCAATGACCACAAGTCTAAGGACCATTCCTCCCAATGACCACAAGTCGAAGGACCATTCCTCCCAATGACCACAAGTCTAAGGACCATTCCTCCCAATGACCACAAGTCTAAGGACCATTCCTCCCAATGACCACAAGTCTAAGGACCATTCCTCCCAATGACCACAAGTCTAAGGACCATTCCTCCCAATGACCACAAGTCTAAGGACCATTCCTCCCAATGACCACAAGTCTAAGGACCATTCCTCCCAATGACCACAAGTCTAAGGACCATTCTTCCCAATGACCATCACACAATTGTATCACGAGTTGTAAATCTCAAATTTTTAGCAGGGGTTCCCCAGAGACCGGATAACTATTTCAAGGGTTCCTCTGTTGAAAGGGTTGAGAAAGGCTGGTCTATTGGAACCCTCTGCAATGCTGGAGGACTCTGCTCCTTCCTCTATAACTCTGCCGAAATACTATGCGCTGCTGGAAGACTCTGCTCCTTCCACTAACTCTCCTCTCCTGAAAGACTTTGAGGTCTCCACCCTTTCCACCAGCCAAAGTACTTTACAACACACGTAAAAACAGTTGGCCAGCCCAGACTGACACCATGGGGAGGAACTTTTAACTGCCTAGGTTGGAATGCACTCATTTCGGGGAATGCTGGGGTTTCACAGCCCTTGAAACTTCCACAGACAAAAACGATGTATAGACAATATAAGCATGCTTGTAAATGGTACGCATCAATTCAGATATCCTACATATCCAACCACCATCTCTGGTCCATGGTCAACTTGAACGCATTCCCGAAGCTAGAGGGTTATGCTGACCTTAAAAAACAAGGTGCTTTGTTACAATATCCAGACACTGAAAGTCTGCCAACTCCAACACTATAAACACAGGCGTCTGGGAGAGTTGGTGATAACCCATCTAATCATTAACCAATAAAGAAAAAACAGAATTTGTTGCCAAACCGTAAAGACATGGCATTTAAAAGCTTGTGCGAAAAAATATATATACACAAGCTGCCCAACTGGAATCCCTTATCCCTAAAGATTCTCCAGTCAAGAGTTACACATTTGAAAGAAGAGAACACAACGTGACTTTCAAATTTATTTTAAGCTTTGCAAGTCCATAAAGCAGGGTTTCTCAACCAGGGTTCCATTGAACACTAGGGTTCCTCCAGAGGTCAATAGAGGTTCCTTGAGTAATTTCTGCCTCTCAGATATGTAACCATCGACACCATTGATCTTTAGTTCTCTGTAAAGTGGGGAAGCCTTCCCAATGACCATTAATGCAGGAAGCCTTCTTCCTAGTGACCAGGGGCGGAATGACAACTCATGGGGCCCCCGGGCAATAGGAGATCACGTGGGCCCCCGGGCAATAGTAGATTATGGGGCCACACAGTATACAATCACACAGGTTACACATACATTTACACACAGTATACACAGTCATGTTTCTATTGGCTGAAAAGGTACTGGAGAGGTGGGGCAGCTATAATCTCAGAATTTTTAGACCAAAAGGATGTCGTAAGGGACATTTCAGAGACAGATGTAAAAAATAAATAAAAATGATTTTTTATATACTGTCCCTGGTTTTACTGAGGCTGGCAACCCTGATTGGGCCCCCTAGTGGCTCGGGGCCCTCGGGCAGTGCCCGAGTGGCTGAATGGTCAGTCCGCCCCTGCTAGTGACCGCCACAATAAAAACTGAGCAGTAGATATAGCGACTATTGCCAGGGGTTCTGAGATCAGAAAGTCATTTTCTTTTACAAAGGATTTTATTAATATTCAATCCATCAAAGCCAGTTAATTGTTCTTGATCAACATATATTGTAATCATCTAAGGAAGATGTGCATGTTCAACGCTCACCGCCTCCTCATAGCAATAAAGATTCTAAAGTCACTAGTCAAGTCAACTTTGGAATTCTAACTACAGTATATAATGAATTGGAGCGAAGGCATCCAACCACAGCTAAATGCAGCTAGTCATAAGAACTTATTGTCTGTAGATATACATATAGGCAAGAATGCAGCACAAAAAGGAAAGGCGCTATTACTGTAACCATCCCAACCAGGACAATACCTGGAGTCCTTATAAGCATTATAGAATAAATGAGAATAAAAAAAAAAAAAAAAACTGAAAATGGCAGAGGAAAGAGCGCTAGAAGAAAAAGGAAAAAAAATAAAGTCCCACGGGGTGTGCATCAGAAGAGCACCAAATTTAGAGAAACATGTTAATCTGGAAGGTTGGGTATGTACAATCCAAGGTTGCCAGACTCAGACATTTTTCATGGGTGTCTGAAAGTATAGCCATCAGCTTCTAATTTACCATATCATTCATACGGTTTCTAGTTTTCTATAACCGAATGTAAGCACCCACAGAGGAGGAGACTTATGCAACCGCCATCAGGGAGAGTCCTTAGACAAGGGATTCTCAACTATGGTCCCTCCTGAAGTTGCTAGGGGTTCCTTGAGCAAAAAGCAATTTCTGCCTCTTAAATTCCCACCAACACCACTTATCCTTTTAGTTATCTGGAAGGGGGTAATTCTTCTCACTGATCACCAAAGGAACATTCTTCTCACTGATCACCAATGTAAGGAACATTCTTCTCACTGATCACCAATGTAAGGAACATTCTTCTCACTGATCACCAATGTAAGGAACATTCTTCTCACTGATCACCAATGTAAGGAACATTCTTCTCACTGATCACCAAAGGAACATTCTTCTCACTGATCACCAATGTAAGGAACATTCTTCTCACTGATCACCAATGTAAGGAACATTCTTCTCACTGATCACCAATGTAAGGAACATTCTTCCCACTGATCACCAATGTAAGGAACATTCTTCTCACTGATCACCAATGTAAGGAACATTCTTCTCACTGATCACCAATGTAAGGAACATTCTTCTCACTGATCACCAATGTAAGGAACATTCTTCTCACTGATCACCAATGTAAGGAACATTCTTCTCACTGATCACCAATGTAAGGAACATTCTTCCCACTGGTCACCAAAGGAACATTCTTCCCACTGATCACCAATGTAAGGAACATTCTTCCCACTGATCACCAATGTAAGGAACATTCTTCCCACTGATCACCAATGTAAGGAACATTCTTCCCACTGATCACCAATGTAAGGAACGTTCTCACTGATCACCAATGTAAGGAACATTCTTCTCACCGATCACCAATGTAAGGAACATTCTTCTCACCGATCACCAATGTAAGGAACATTCTTCCCACTGATCACCAATGTAAGGAACATTCTTCTCACTGATCACCAATGTAAGGAACATTCTTCTCACTGATCACCAATGTAAGGAACATTCTTCTCACTGATCACCAATGTAAGGAACATTCTTCTCACTGATCACCAATGTAAGGAACATTCTTCTCACTGATCACCAATGTAAGGAACATTCTTCCCACTGATCACCAATGTAAGGAACATTCTTCCCAATGATCACCAATGTAAGGAACATTCTTCTCACTGATCACCAATGTAAGGAACATTCTTCTCACTGATCACCAATGTAAGGAACATTCTTCTCACTGATCACCAATGTAAGGAACATTCTTCTCACTGATCGCCAATGTAAGGAACATTCTTCTCACTGATCACCAATGTAAGGAACATTCTTCTCACTGATCACCAATGTAAGGAACATTCTTCCCACTGATCACCAATGTAAGGAACATTCTTCTCACTGATCACCAATGTAAGGAACATTCTTCCCACTGATCACCAATGTAAGGAACATTCTTCCCACTGATCACCAATGTAAGGAACATTCTTCTCACTGATCACCAATGTAAGGAACATTCTTCCCAATGATCACCAATGTAAGGAACATTCTTCTCACTGATCACCAATGTAAGGAACATTCTTCTCACTGATCACCAATGTAAGGAACATTCTTCCCACTGATCACCAATGTAAGGAACATTCTTCTCACTCATCGCCAAAAGTATGACCATCACACTAATGTATCACGAGTTGTAGCTATATTACCTTTATCTGGCCCTCATCTGGCATTATTCCTGTCACTGAACAATGAGGTACAATTCCTCACAAGGGCACTACTGATCCTAATGACACCAAATTGACACCCCCCACCCATTACCAAAGATGAGGCATTGTTTACTCCCACTGGCCAGAGTCTGCCCCCCCACCCCTTAAAGTCTGAACAACCATAAACTGGCCCTTTGTTACGAAAGTTTGGAGACCCCTACTCTGTTGAAAAAGGCTGAGAAAGGCTGCCACACCACCTGCCATTCATTTGTATGAACTCATAATATAAATACAATTATAAATAAAATAATAAAATTATAAATATATATATATATACACATATACATACATATATATTTTTTTTTTGAGTAGAGCTTGTTGGCTCATCAAAAGTTCCATTTCTCTTTCTACCATTTGTTTTGATATGACCTTTAGGTTTATGAGTTTATATAACTATGTTATAAAGTATTTTGGAAAAAGTCCCTGATCCCTCATCTGAAGAGAGCTGAACACTTAGACAATGCCCATTATAGAGGCGCATGTTATACAAAGCGTCAATCCTTTTGGCAGGAGCAGTTGAAACTTAAATGGAAAATTTGAAGGCCCGGCTTGGGGCAGGCCTGCTTTCAATGTTTTTCATTACAGCTACAAAGCAAGGCCCGGCCACACACACACGACAAAGTGCCACTAAGCCTATACTTAAGGAGACCAAGACTATAGCGTCCATGTCAGGCCAAGGCCTTTCTGCGGATACAATATGGTCATCGCCTAAGCTGCCCGATTGGCTGCATTTAGAGGATTTCTACAGCTCTGGGTTTAAAAAAAAAAAAATAAATAAATAAAAAAAAAAAAGAAAACCTTCAATTTCCTTAAAACCAGGGACCTTTAGCGGGGGCCGGCAGGAGCTGCAGTCGCACAGTGCGGCGGTGATTAAAGCCTCTTATATGTTGGCAGTGGCTGTGGTTTGCTACTCTCTCAGAGTACATTTCACATGTAATTGCCCTGCCCTTGTCAGGCCGACCAGTGATTCACAGACTCGGAGCTGGCAGCGATATAAAGAGTCCTTTAATGTAGGATCCAGCCCTTGGGAGTGCGCTCCCCCTCCTCCCCTATAGCCGAGACAGCCTGGGAGCAGACACTACAAGTTCAGTACGGCTCGCCCCCTCAGCCTTGGCAAATAACTGCTCTAACAAACCAGCCTCCGCAGCCCGACAGTCCCTGCTACATGCTTAGCCGCAGAAATCTGCTTTGGACTAAACCTGGGGTCTCCAGCCTTTTCAGTATGAGGGCCACATTATAAAAATTTGATTGTTTCTTTTGGCCTCAAATCTATAAATAAAATCAAAAAATATATTAACATGATCCAAGAAATCGCATATTACAAGCCCCCCCCATCACACCAGAAGTTCACCCATTACTTCAGAGCTCCCCCTTACCCCCCAGAGACCAACTGATCTGATTTCTCAGTCTGAGAATATGCCAGTAAGGCAGGCCATAAACCAGGGGGTCTCAAACTGGCGGCCCTCCAGCTTTTGCAAAACTACAAGTCCCATGAGGCATTGCGAGGCTGACAGATACAATGGCTCCCACAGGCAGAGGCATGATGGGACTTGTAGTATTGCAACAGCTGGACGGGCCACCAGTTTGAGACGCCTGCCATAAACTGTGCAAACTTTTCCTGCAAACCGAAAGAAAAATAGGCACGATTTTCCCATCAACAGACCCTGCTGACAGAGGAATGCCTCCTGCCGAGCCATTTTATTCTCCTGGCGGCAGGGCAGGGGTAGGGTGGGAAAAGACCACGATTATTGCTAGCAGCTACAGCAGGCAACCAATCAACTTGGTACATTCAGCCTGATGGGTTTACTTCCTCTGTCTCCCTGCAAAGGTAAAGCATAATGGGCTACTATGCATCACATTGCATCGCATAGTAGTCCATTATGTGTCACTTACTTGACACAGGAGCCAGCGACGTCACCGCTGTCCCCTGCAGCAGGAAGCGTCCATCTTCTTCTGGGTATCGCTGCTCCAGCCACTCACAGTGCCGGAGCAAGGATGACGTCACTCCCGTGCATGCATACGAGCTGCCACTAACGGCATATCGCCACTAGCAGCGGCATGCTCAGTGCGCACATGCGCCGTAGACAGCGGTGCCTGTCTTTTTGCAAATATCTCCAAAATCGTGTAGGTTTAGGAGATATTTCTTGGACCTACAGGTAAGCCTTAATCTAGGCTCACCTGTAGGTCAAAGTGGTCTGTAAGGGTTTACAACCACTTTAAACGGTTGGAATCTTGGCAGGTTCCTGCTGAACCCGTTTAGACTGTTTTAATTACCAGCCTTACCCTTGCTGCAGGCTGGATAAAATCTTGTAGTAGGGTAATCGTTTGGAGACCCCTGGTCCAAAAAAAAATATGAAAATATCAGGGGCTAGGAGAGGTCACCATAACCAGCGACGAGTGCCGCCAACATAGACCGAGCGTACTGTGTACTCTGCTTGCAGTCACTCCCAGTCCTGCCTCCTAGCAGTTACATCCTGCCATTGGACCGGTGTTGTGTCAAATAGGAGCGAAGGCCAAGACGAAGGCGAAGGCCAAGGCGAAGGCCAAGGCGAAGGCCAAGGCGAAGGCCAAGGCGAAGGCCAAGGCGAAGGCCAAGACGAAGGCCAAGACGAAGGCCAAGACGAAGGCCAAGACGAAGGCCAAGACGAAGGCCAAGACGAAGGCCAAGACGAAGGCCAAGACGAAGGCCAAGACGAAGGCCAAGACGAAGGCCATCCACCTCTGTCAATATCAGCGGTGAAATTATAAAAAAAACGATCATGCTGCAATTTTGTACAAGGCTGCAGATGGACACCGATAAGGCTGCAATGATGGGCATTTTAAAATTTAAGTTTTTTTCCCTTAAATTTCCCTCCTAAACTTGGGGTGCGTGTTATACGCCAGTAAATACAGTTTTTAAAAAAAAAATTCAATCATGGTTCGTTTCGTTACATTTGGCATCCTCCCCAATGCTCACATCACATAGAAAGCATCCGAATGCTATAAAAATAGAGGGCTACAAATGTATTTATGGATTTCCAGATAGTTGATTTAAAGCCGTTGTCAACTCACAATCCAATAAATCCTGATGTGGAGCTCTCTAGTTCAAGATCTTGCTTCAAATGGAGGTTATGTCCCATCTCCACCTAAAACTGAAGTATTTTGAAGTAAATTTCTGGACAGAAAAAGTCCGATAGAGCCCACACACACACGATCGGATTTTCCGACAACATAATCCGATCTGACTTTTCTTGATCGTGTGTACGGGGCATTAGTCCGTAGGGTTCAATATGGAGTTGGCTCCGCCCTTTGCAGCTATAACAGCTTCAACTCTTCTGGAAAGGCCATCCACAAGGTTTAGGAGGGTGTCTATGGGAAGGTTTGCCTGGTTCTTCCAGAAGAGCATTTGTGAGGTCAAGCACTAATGTTGGACCAGAAGGTCTAGCTCAGTCTACACTCCAAATTTTCTCAAAAGGTGTTCTATCGGGTTTAGGTCAGGACTCTGTGCAGGCCAGTCAAGTTCCTCCACCCCAAACTCGCTCATCCATGTCTTTATAGACCTTGCTTTGTGCACTGCTCCAAATCATTTGGTGGTGGTGGTGGTGGTGGGGGGGGGGGGGGGGAATTATGGTGTGGGGGTTTTTAAGGGGTTGGGCTTTGCCCCTTAGTTCCAAGCGAACACTTAAGGCGTCAGCATACTAAGACATTTTGAACAATTGTATGCTCCCAACTTTGTGGGAACAGTTTGAGATTGGCCCCTTCCTGTTCCAACAATATGACTGCACAAAGCAAGTTCCATAAAGACATGGATGAGAGAGTCTGGGGTGGAGGAACTTGACTGGCCTGCACAGCTGGTATGCACACAGGTTGAATGTCGACCATAAAAGTTACTGAACCGGCCATTGTCGACAGGCATTTGACCCGTGTACTTTTGGATGCTTATACGAGAGTCTGGTATCAAAAAAGGTAGTATCCAGCAGCATTATTAAACGAGCGCAGATTTTTAGTTTTTTTTGGTTTATACATTAAAAGATTGGGGGGGGTGGAACGATGGGGCCAAGTTGTGTCATTTGCCTATAATGTGGGATCCATTGATCTGATCCATATTTTTAACCACTTGCTGACCGCTGCACACCGATATACATCGGCACAATGGCACCGGTGGGCAAATGGGCGTACCTGTACGTCCCCTTTAAGAGGCGGGGCTAGCAGGCTCACGCCCGTCATGTGCAGCGCCCGTGGGACCGGCAGACTCTATGTCCGCCAGTCTCCCGGCAAACGCGTCACGGAGCTGCAGAACGGGGAAGTGCCTATGTAAACAAGGCATTTCCCTGTTCCGCCCTGCGTCATGACAGATTCTGCTCCCAGTCATCGGGAGCAGTGATCACTGTCATGTGACGGGAAAGCCCATCCACCCCAGTGTTAGAATCACTCCCTAGGACACACGTAACCCCTTCATCGCCCCCTAGTGGTTAACTCCTTCTCTGCCAGTGTCATTTACAGACTAATCAGTGCATTTTAATAGCACTGATCGCTGTATAAATGACAATGGTCCTAAAATAGTCTCAAGTGTCCACTACAATGTTGCAGTTCTGAACAAAACAAATCGCCACCATTACTAATAAAAAAAAAAAAATAGAATAAAAATAAATTTACGAAAAATATGAATACACATCAGCCTAAAACTGAGAAAAAAAAAAAAAAAATATATATATATATATATATTTTTTTTTATATATAATAAATTATGTTTATATTTATATATTATAATAAATTATGTTTGGGCGCCACGTCGCACAGCCACGCAATTGTCAGTGTTAAATCGGCGCAGTGTCGTATCGCAAAAAATGCTCTGGTCAGGAAGATGGTAAAATCTTCCGGAACTGAAGCAGGTAAATTTTTTCATTTTTTTTTTTCACAAGAAAAATATAAAAACAAAAAAACAAAACAAAAAACAAAAAAAAAACACCCCAACAACTGACATACTATCTGATTTATCATAGCAGAGGAACCACAATTCTCTGATCCAAAGGCCAGAAAAAATAAATAAAGCGAAGGCAAACGTAGTCGGTAGACCGCCTCTTGGACAACCGGCGCGCAGTTAAGATTACCCGATTTGCCTTAAGTTCTCTAAATTATAACAAGGCATCATTTAACGATAAGGCAGGAGAGAGACTGTGGGACAGATAGACGCTTGGTGAAATATGCCATCTCACACCAGCCCATCGCCCTGCGGCAGGACAGTGTAAACATTTGTATATCGCTACTCAGTGAAGCGTGGGCATCAGAGAGACTGGAATCAGAATCTAATCTTGTTAGCTCTGGCTGTCTGAGAGGAGAGAGAGAGAGAGAGAGAGAGAGAGAGAGAGAGGAAAGAGGGGAAATAATTGGGATTCTGGTCAGCCCGCGCTCGCAACAGACGGTGATCCCATCATTTCGCTTCTACAGGCCTTTTAAAGTTTTGGTCTTCCTTTCGAAAAAGAAAAAAAAAAAAAAAGCGAAAGGAAATGAATTGGATTTGCCATGCAAAGATCTAGGGCAGCTCATTTTTCCCCCCCCTGTCTGCCAAAAAGATTAGTAATTCTGTCCGACATCACGTGATGCGCACACGCCCCAAACGCAATAGTGTAACCGCAGGGTGACAACCATTACTGCAGCTTCCTGTATCACCTCCCTTGTCTGAGGAGCATGGCTGGGCATCGCCCGACTGGTTAGGTCATCTGTGCGCTCTTACCTACTGTACACCGCCTGAAAAAAAAAAAAAAAA
>NW_027507789.1:222666987-222686987 GCF_037356315.1 Lithobates pipiens
ATATAGAGAGATAGAGATATATAGAGAGATAGAGATATATAGAGAGATAGAGATATATAGAGAGATAGAGATATATAGAGAGATAGAGATATATAGAGAGATAGAGATATATAGAGAGATAGAGATATATAGAGATATAGAGATATATAGAGAGATAGAGATATATAGAGAGATAGAGATATATAGAGAGATAGAGATATATAGAGAGATAGAGATATATAGAGAGATAGAGATATATAGAGAGATAGAGATATATAGAGAGATAGAGATATATAGATATATAGAGAGATAGAGATATATAGATATATAGAGATATATAGAGAGATAGAGATATATAGAGATATATAGAGAGATAGAGATATATAGAGATATATAGAGAGATAGAGATATATAGATATATAGAGATATATAGAGAGATAGAGATATATAGATATATAGAGAGATAGAGATATATAGAGAGAAAGAGATATATAGAGAGATAGAGATATATAGAGAGATAGAGATATATAGAGAGATAGAGATATATAGAGAGATAGAGATATATAGAGAGATAGAGATATATAGAGAGATAGAGATATATAGAGAGATAGAGATATATAGAGATATATAGAGAGATAGAGATATATATTCTGCCGGCGAGGCGAGCTGAAGTGTGACTGTGGCAGCCAGGCGCAGGCAAGAGCCAGTCCCTTCCAGACAAGCGGAGGAGACCTATTTGCATAATGTCTAGACCGGCGGAACAGCTGCAGCTTGAAACATAAACAGCATCTCGGAGCGCCTGGGCACCTGAAGGCAACGCCCACCAGGTGAGTGCGACACAGGCGGCTAAACAATAAAAGCTTTTCATTATCTCTTTACTTTTTCCTTTTAACCATTCGACCTCTGGCACAACACATTATTAAAGAAAAAAAAAATTTCCCAACACTTCTTCCTCCATCTTCAAAAAAAAAACACAGCATGCTTCTTTTAGGGGGCGAGGCGGCAAGCCAAGAAACGTCGCCGGGCAGAAAAAAAAAAAAAAAGAAGAAGTGGCATTAATGGTAGCGAAGCAAAAAAAAAAAAAAACGAAACGTTTGAAGCTCGGAGCCACGCGGTGAGGCTGGATGGCGGGTTCTGTGGGCTCGAAAGTACTTTGAGTGCCAAAAGTAAGTGGATTTATAAGATCGGGGGCAGAGCAGGCGATGGATTTATAAGATCGGGGGCAGAGCAGGCGATGGATTTATAAGATCGGGGGCAGAGCAGGCGATGGATTTATAAGATCGGGGGCAGAGCAGGCGATGGATTTATAAGATCGGGGGCAGAGCAGGCGATGGATTTATAAGATCGGGGGCAGAGCAGGCGATGGATTTATAAGATCGGGGGCAGAGCAGGCGATGGATTTATATCTGGGCTCCAAATTTAAATCTCTGACAAGGTGAAGGCGAGACGCTCACATGCGAGAAGACGTCCTCGAGTGGAATGTCGGGACCTGAAGCCTTCGATGGATTTCACCCCCCAGTGTTTTTTTTTCTTGAGTATTGCTAAAAAAAAAATTTAACACAGAGATCCTGACAGTTTCGGCACTTCCCATTACGTGTTAGCAAAGCTACGCCGCCACTGCCGGTCAAAAGCGTCTAAAGAGCCTCACTCTTGGTCGAATACAGCAGCGGTGGCAGCATGGTCCGCCTACCCTTCAGTTGGTCATTGGGCTGCCCGTTATTACTGGTACTTCTATAGCGCCATTCATTTACACAGAGCTTTACATTATATACACTCAACGTACACCATTAGGTACTCCTGCTCAATTGCTTGGTATTGGTAACGCAAATTGCTAATCGGCCACATGGCAGAGACTCCATGCATTTAGGCATCTAGACGCGGTGAAGACTATTTGCTGAAGTTCAAACCGAGCATCGGAATGGGGGAAGGAAGGGGACTGAAGCGACTTTGAACGTGGCATGGTTGTTGGTGGCAGACGGGCCTGTCTGAGTATTTCTGGGATTTTCACACACACAACCATCTCAGGTTTACAGAGGATGGTGGGAAAAAAGAAAAATATCCAGTGAGCGGCAGTTGTGTGGAGGAAAATGCCTTGTTGAGGTCAGGAGAATGGGCAGACTGGTTCGAGGTGATCGGGCGGCACAGTGGTGTAGTGGGTAGCACTCTCACCTAGCAGTAAGAAGGGTCGCTGGTTCGAATCCCAACCACGACACTACCTACCTGGAGTTTGCATGTTCTCCCTGTGCCTGTGTGGGTTTCCTCCGGGTACTCCGGTTTCCTCCCACATTCTAAAGACATGCTGGTAGGTTAATTGGCTTCTGTTCCAAAATTGGCCCCTAGTATATGAATGGATTGTGGGCTCATTGAGGGTAGGGACTGATGTGAGTGTGCGATGTACAGGGATAGGGACAATTGTAGACACTCACTCAGGTTGAACTGGATGGACTGGTGTCTTTATTCAACCTTACTATGAACGGCAACAGTAACTCAAATAACCACTCGTTACATCCAAGGTATGCCGAATACCATCTTCAAACACACAACACATTCAAGGTATGCAGAATTCCATCTCTGAACACACAGCACATTGAATTTTGAGGGAGATGGGCTACAGCAGCAGCAGACCACACCGGGTGCCACGCCTGCCAGCTAAGAACAGGAATCTAAGGATACAATTGGCACAGGATCACCAAATAGAATAGAAGATTGGAAAAACGTTGCCGGGTCTAAGGAGTCTAGATTTCAGCTGCCACATTCAGATGGTGGGGTCAGAATTTGGCACATGGATCCAACTTTCCTTGCATCACCGGTTCAGGCTGGTGGTGGGGGTGTAATGGCGTGGGGGATGGGGCATCACCGGTTCAGGGTGGTGTAATGGTGCGGGGGGGGGGGGGGGGGGATGTTTTCTTGGCACACTTTGGGCCCCTTCATACCAATTGAACATGGTTTACACACCACGACCTGAGTATTGTTGCTGACCATGCCCATCCCTTTATGACTACAGTGTCCCCATCTTCTGATGGCTCCTTCCAGCAGGATAATGCACCATGTCACAAAGCTCCAATCATCTCACCACTGGACAATGAGGTCCCTGTCCTCCAATCATCTCACCACTGGACAATGAGGTCCCTGTCCTCCAATCATCTCACCACTGGACAATGAGGTCCCTGTCCTCCAATGGTCTCCACACTCACCACATCTCAATCCAATAGAGCACCTTTGGGATGTAGAGGGCATCATGTCACTATGGAGCAAAACTGAGGAATGGTTTACATCATCTTGTATCTATGCCCCACTTTCATCAGGGTCCCCAGAGAGGGGGCCCGACTTTCATCAGGGTCCCCAGAGAGGGGGCCCGACTTTCATCAGGGTCCCCAGAGAGGGGGCCCGCCCCCCGACTTTCATCAGGGTCCCAAGAGAGGGGGCCCGCCCCCCGACTTTCATCAGGGTCCCCAGAGAGGGGGCCCGCCCCCGACTTTCATCAGGGTCCCCAGAGAAGGGGCAGGCAGTGAGGGATGATGTCAACTCTCTGCAGCCCAGGCCAAGCGGAACAGTGGTGATGTAGGGCAGGCGGTTAGAGATGTCATCTCTCTGCTTCTGCCCATTACACTCACGGCCCAAGCTGCAGAGAGGCCATGGTTACTGCCGCCTCAGACTCGGTGCTATAGGCCCCAGATTCGAGGCTATAGCCCCAAAAGCCCCAAAAGCCACCCCCTAGCGACGCCACTGCCTCTGGGTACTCCGGTTTCCTCCCACAGAGATTCTGGTAGGTTAACTGGCTCTGCTCTAAATTGGCCCTAATAGGTTAGGTTAGTCTGGGATCCTAGATCGTAGGTCCTTGAGGGCAGGGACTGCTGTGAATGTAAAAAGCGCTACATATATTGTACCTGTAATAAAATGTGTGGACGGATGTGAGCGGACAGGTGCCCACAACCTATAAATATATCCCATAGTTTGTAGAAGCTATAACTTTTGTGCAAACCAATATATGCTTATTAGGATTTTTTTTTTACCAAAAGTATGTAGTAGAACACACATTGGCCTAAATTTAAGAAATTTGACTTTTATTGGATATGTTTTATATACAAAATCGGAGATAGTTGACATTTTAATATTTTTTTCTAGTAATCTAAGTAATTCTGCTAGTAATGGCGGCGATCTAAGATTTTTATTGGGACCGTGATTTTGCTGGAGATTATTTTGGTACCATTGACATTTATACAGAGATCAGAGCTACAAATAGCCACTGATTACTGTATAAAATGTCACTGGCAGGGAGGGGTTAACACTAGGGGGCGCAATCAAGGGGTTAACCATGTTCCCTCAGCGTGTTCTAACTGTGGGCGGGGGGAGGAGAGAGATCAGTGTTCATACCAAGTATGAACACATGATCTGTCTCCTCTCCCCTGAAAACTGGAATTTGTGCGTTTACACACATTCACGTTCTGCCACGAGCGATCGTGGGTGCCCGATGGTCAATGCGCCCGCCCATCGGCTCCGGGTGACACACCTCTGGCGGCCCGCGCCTGCTGTCATGTCTTAAAAAGGAGCGATGTACAGCTATGGCAATTTGCCCAGCCGAGCCAACCAGCCGCAGCTGGCCGGCTAGTGGTTAAAGTAATGCAGTGCCGTATGGCCAGATCATGAAGGGGGGGGGGGGTGTTAAACCTTCGGGAGCTGAAGTGGTTAAAAAGGACGTTCCTGGTAGGACTGCTAGGTATGAATTAACTGCAGCAGAGCCACAAAAATGCATACCATGAGATACCAAACATAAAATTAAGAAACTAAAAAGGCATAAAAAGGAAAAAGAAATAAGAAAAGGGGGGGGGGGGAGGAGGAAGAAAAAAAGAAGAAAAGGGAGGAGGAGGAAGAAAAAGGAAGAAAAGGGAGGAGGAAAAAAAAAAAAAGAAAAAGGAAGAAAAAAAAAGGAAGAAAAATAGAATAAAAATAAAAAGATTTGATATAAGAGATATATATATATATATATATAGATAGGAGGTGAGGACTTCAGTGTACCGCGTGGTATATAGGCTAAAGGGCAGCCGGCGTGCCGCTTATGTTGTGGCCGGTTTCTATAGAGACGGTATAATACACAGGTAGGCAAGCCTCTAGTGTTGCTCTGTCACAAGACTAGTGACCTGCGATCAATAGGATTCCCAGAGGCCGATACCATACTGGAGGTGCCAGACAGAGCCAGGAGAGGAAGGGGGGGGGGGGGGGAGGGTACTACCCTTCACCTGTCCTTGTTAGCGGCTTCCTCTCCCCACCAGGAGGTGAGGGGTTAAAATGTTGTCATGCAGGATTCTTTTATGTCTGGGTGTCCGCCTTTGCCAGACAATATAAAGATTAATGATCAACAAGGAGGAAACCGAACAAGGATAAGCCGGTTATAGCCCTGAGCCGGCAGAACTTATTTTGCCCATAGCACGGTATATAGACAAGCATAGGACCTTTATAATTTATTAAGCAGGTGTCCCAGTTTTGGACTTAAAAGGGGAATGCAGATCATCGATCGATCCAACCTATATAGACTGTGGGGGGTGTCAGGAAACGAAGGCGAAGGAAAAATTTGTGTCTTGGAAAAAGTATTCATACCCCTTGAAATGTTTCCACATTTTGTCATGTTGCAATCAAAAAACGTAAATGTATTTTACTGGGATTTTATGTGATAGACCAACACAAAGTGGTGCATAATTGTGATTGTGAAGTGGAAGGAAAATTTCAAAATGATAGCTATAATATCTATAATAAATATTTAAAATATCTATTAAATATTTATTATAGAAATTATAGATATTTATTATAGATATTATAGATATTTATTATAGATATTATAGATATTTATTATAGATATTATAGATATTTATTATAGATATTATAGATATTTATTATAGATATTATAGATATTATAGATATTTATTAAATATCTATAATAATTATCTATAATAATTATCTATAATAATTATCTATAATAATTAATATCTATAATAATTAATATCTATAATAATCTATAATATAGTGTGGGGGGTACATTTGTATTCAGCCCAATTACTCTGATACCCCCTAACTAAAATCTAGTGGGACCAATTGCCTTCAGAAGTCACCTAATTCGTAAATAGAGTCCACCTGTGTGTAATTTATTCTCAGAATAAACACATCTGACCTGTGAAGCCCTCAGAGGTTTGTTAGAGAACCTTCATGAACAAAACAGAATCATGAAGGCCAAGGAACACACCAGACAGGTCAGGGATAAAGTTGTGGAGAAGTATAAAGCAGGGTTGGGTTATAAATAAAATCTCCCAAGCTTTGAACATCTCACGGAGCTCTGTTCAATCCATCATCGGAAAATGGAAAGAGTATGGCACAACTGCCAACCTACCATGACATGACCGTCCATCTAATCTGACCGTGCCGGGCAAGGAGAACATTCATCAGAGAATAGCCAAGAGGTCCATGGTAACTCTGGAGGAGCTGCAGAGATCCACAGCTCAGGGGGGAGAATCTGTCCACAGGACAACTATTAGTCGTCTCTCCACAAATCTGCCCTTTATGGAAGAGTGACAAGAAGAAAGACATTGGAGAAAGAAAGTCATAAGAAGTCCTGTTTGTAGTTTGTGAGAAGCCATGTGGGGGAGGGGGCAGCAAACATGTGGAAGAAGGTGATCTGGTCAGAAGAGACCAAAATTCAACTTTTTGGCCAATGGCTCCCGCTGCTTTCAATCACAGCCAGTGAGCCAATGAGAAGAGATGGGGTGGGGCCAAGCCATGGTGGTGTGTGAATGGTCACGCAGAGTAACGATTCGGGGGGTGAGCTTGCCCTGATACCCAACAAATGGTTTGGTGTGGGGGCACTTTTCCTGGAGGGAAGGGCCAGGAGCACCGGCAGAGGACCCGAGAAGAGGCTCGGTGCAGGCCTGTGCTAAACTTCTGCACAAAGCAGGCACGTATGATAGGTTTATTTAAATAAAAATGTCATTTTTTTTTGTCTTGAACAAAAATTAAGTAATACCAGTAATTTGGGTTTAGTTTGGGGGAAAAAAAAAAGTAAAAAAAAAAAAAAAAAAAAAAAAAATTGTCTGCATGTGAATCCTGAAATTGAACAGAATTCGAAATAATGGTATGGCAAGTAAACACAATTTTTCATGGATTTTATACCAATTTTTATGATTAAATGGCAAAATCGAAAGATCCAAATTATTATTTTTTTTAATTCCTGTATGAATGTTTGAACAAGAAAAGTTCTATTGGTGTACGGTGAGCTTGATCTCCTCTGAAAGGTAAACTTAATATCCTTTAACCTCATCCCGCCCGCCGGGTGGGAGGTTGGGATCCTCATTCTAGGGCGACGTTGCCCCAGCATCATCGGTGGCGCCTAGTGGCACCCCACCAGGCCACACAGTGATCCCTGGTGCGCTGTGCCTATAGGACACAGCGTGAACCCCAAACTCGGTAAAGAGCCAATGGCTGGCGGCTCTTCACCCATGTGATCGGTTGTGTCCAATCCCAGCTGATAAAGTGTAAATGCGGAAGTGCCGGTTATCGGCTCTCCTCGCCTCACACCAACAGTGTCAGCAGCATCTCCTTTCAGGGGAGACCTGTACAGAGAATCAGGGCACTGATCAGTGCAGCCCCAACAGTGCCCAGCAAGTGATGCCAGCCTGTGCCCATCAGTGCCACCTCAGCATGCCCCTCCCCCCCAAGCAGCACCACCTCATCAGTGTGCAGCCCCCCCAGTGCCACCCCATCAGTGAAAAAAAAACACTTTACAAAAGTTGACAAAATAAAAAGAAAAATTAAAAAAAAAAAAAAAATTAGCAAAAAATAAACCCCAGTGGTGATTAAATGCCACCAAAATAATTTGACGATAAATTGTCATTCGAAATGTGAGGGCGCTGAAAGCTGAAAGTTGGCCTGGGCAGGAAGGTGCCCAACATTGAAGCAGTTAA
Organism: Lithobates pipiens; assembly: GCF_037356315.1. NCBI lineage: Eukaryota > Metazoa > Chordata > Amphibia > Anura > Ranidae > Lithobates > Lithobates pipiens. The sequence goes on from NW_027507789.1 coordinate 222,674,913, forward strand.
AGACTGCCACTCATTTTATATTGCCATTTCTTATTTTAAATAGAAGTCATTTTATTGGTCAAAAGGCCCGTCTGGGGAGGACCTGTTCCTAGGTTACAATGACCCGGTCACCAATCTCTGCCAGACCCGGCAATGACCCCGAATTCTGAGCCTCACAATGTTCCAGACAGATAGAAGAAGATTTTAAGGGCATCTGAAATTTGGACGGAAAACACATTCCAGGTATTGTTTTTCCCTCCCCGGAGCGGTTTTGTTTCATAGAACATTCTGAGCCTGTGCTATCAGACAGTCTATATTTTTAAATTCCAGACAAAATGCAAATATTTCATCTGTTTCTGACATTCGAAGCCAAACCGGGGAAGGGGAGGAGGGGAGGAGGTGCATAAAAAAAAAAAAAAAAAAAAAAGCAGACAGACTGTCCCGATCTCCTTGACCAGCGGGGACTGAAGTGCCATCATATTAGCCCCCCTCACCCATTGCTTGACATGATTTTCGCCATAGCTAGATTATTCTACAGCACAGAGTTTATAACTTAAAACCAACTTAAGCATTTTATTTTTAAATGTACGTAGTATTGCTTTCTATATTACAAATTGAGATATTTTAGCTTTAATTCAGACAACAAATACACTCAGCCACTTTATTATTAGGTCCCCTTTGCCATTAGCGGGTTGGACACCCATTTGCCTTCATTCTTGGTGGCGTAGATACACCAAGGTGTTGGCAACGTTCCTCTGAGATTTTGCTCCATAGTGACATATCATGCAGTTGCTGCAGATTTGTTGGCTGCACATCTATGATGGCGCTCTATTGGATGGAGATCTGGCGAGTGTGGAGGCAATTGGAGGACAGGGACCTCATTGTCCAGTGGTGAGATGATTGGAGCTTTGTGACATGGGGCATTATCCTGCTGGAAGGAGCCATCAGAAGATGGGGACATCATGATGCCAATCTTCTACTGCATCCCAAAGGTGCTATTGGATGGAGATCTGGTGAGTGTGGAGGCCATTGAAGGACAGGGACCTCATTGTCCAGTGGCGAGATGATTGGAGCTTTGTGACATGGGGCATTATCCTGCTGGAAGGAGCCATCAGAAGATGGGGACACCATGATGCCAATCTTCTACTGCATCCCAAAGGTGCTCTATTGGATGGAGATCTGGTGAGTGTGGAAGCCATTGGAGGACAGGGACCTCATTGTCCAGTGGTGAGATGATTGGAGCTTTGTGACATGGGGCATTATCCTGCTGGAAGGAGCCATCAGAAGATGGGGACACCATGATGCCAATCTTCTACTGCATCCCAAAGGTGCTATTGGATGGAGATCTGGTGAGTGTGGAGGCCATTGAAGGACAGGGACCTCATTGTCCAGTGGCGAGATGATTGGAGCTTTGTGACATGGGGCATTATCCTGCTGGAAGGAGCCATCAGAAGATGGGGACACCATGATGCCAATCTTCTACTGCATCCCAAAGGTGCTCTATTGGATGGAGATCTGGTGAGTGTGGAAGCCATTGGAGGACAGGGACCTCATTGTCCAGTGGTGAGATGATTGGAGCTTTGTGACATGGGGCATTATCCTGCTGGAAGGAGCCATCAGAAGATGGGGACACCATGATGCCAATCTTCTACTGCATCCCAAAGGTGCTATTGGATGAGATGTGGTGAGTGTGGAGGCCATTGGAGGACAGGGACCTCATTGTCCAGTGGTGAGATGATTGGAGCTTTGTGACATGGGGCATTATCCTGCTGGAAGGAGCCATCAGAAGATGGGGACATCATGATGCCAATCTTCTACTGCATCCCAAAGGTGCTATTGGATGAGATGTGGTGAGTGTGGCGGCCATTGGAGGACAGGGACCTCATTGTCCAGTGGTGAGATGATTGGAGCTTTGCAACATGGGGCATTATCCTGCTGGAAGGAGCCATCAGAAGATGGGGACACTGTAGTCATAAAGGGATGGACATGGTCAACAACAATACTCAGGTAGGCCATGGTGTTTAAATGATGCTCAGTTAGTATTAAGGGGTCCAAAGTGTGCCAAGAAAATATCCCCCCGAAACCATTACACCCCCCACCACCAGCCTGAACCAGTGATATCCCATCCCCCCACACCATTACACCACAACCAGCCCCCTGAACCGGTGATACCAAGCAGGATGGATCCATGCGCCAAATTCCGACCCAACCATCTGAATGTTGCAGCTGAAAATCACAACGTTTTTTCAATCTTCTATTGTCCAATTTTGGTGATCCTGTGCCAATTTTAGCCTCGGTTTCCTGTTCGCTGCTGACAGGAGTGGCACCAGATGTGGTCTTCTGCTGATATAGCCCATCTGCTTCAAGGTTGGATGTGTGGTGTGTTTGGAGATGGTATTCTGCATACCTTGGGTGTAACGAGTGGCTATTTGAGTTACTATTGCCTTTCCATCTTGAACCAGTCTGCCCATTCTCTGACATTAAGGCATTTTCCTCCACACAACTGCCACTCACTGGATATTTTCTCGCGCCCCCCCCCCCCATTCACTCACACCAGCCTGTCTACCAACAACCGTGCCAACTTCAAAGTCACTTAAATCGCCCCCCCCCCCATTCTGGTGGTCTGTTTGAACTTAAACAAGTCCTCTTCACGACGTCTAGATGTATAAATGCATTGAGTCGCTGGCCATGCGATTGGTCGATTAGCAATTTGTATTACCAAGCCATTGAGCTGGTGTACCTAATAAAGTGACTGGTGGAGTATGTAAAAGCTAAAAACGTAAATGTTGGCGCCAAGATATGGGATGCAAAAACTTGGTTCAATTTTTGAAACATTGATGCAGTTAGCTCTCCAAAAAAAGTGACCCAAAAACAAAAATGAATGGGCCATGGACCACACGGGGGGGGGGTTGGGAAGTTCAATAGGTAGGTGCCTGTGGTACAAACCCAAGGAGTCCCAGACAAAACCAGCACGGCTCAAGTGTAGACCCCTCAGTGGAATTATATTCTACATCACAGGCTGCTTTTTCCATCTATATGGCACCAAGCCTCCCGCCGGCACCAATGACGGGGCACCAAGCCTCCCGCCCGCACCAATGACGGGGCACCAAGCCTCCCGCCCGCACCAAGCCTCCCGCCGGCACCAATGACGGGGCACCAAGCCTCCCGCCGGCACCAATGATGGGGCATGGTTTACACCCAAGGCATTTTCAACTCACACAGTCCAGTCCAACAGCCACCTCCCCCCCCTCCTCCTATAAGAGCCTGAAGAACAGTAAACTGTAAAAGTCTGGAGACCCCCACCATTATATGGAATTTCCACCTTATAAAGAGAAAGTATCTTTCTCGCTGACAATGACCATTTAGAATCTTCGTAATTTGGTGCAGTTTAGTCTTAAAATTAGAAGTGGTTTCATTGGAAGTAGAGCCCATTGTGAAATGTGTTTACGTGCCGAGGTGTAAATGGGCCCCCGAGGCTGGGCTCCCGGGATCATGGAATGATCTGTACTGCCAGCTGTTCAACAAGCAGAAAAAAAGCAATTTGTGAAATATTAACTTTTCCTCTGCAGGTGTTGATAATTTTAGAAGCATATACTTGTGGACCTTGGGGCACATTCACACGCTGTGGTTATACAGGTTGTGCATTTGTGCAAGCGGCGCTCATTCTTCACCCAGCCAAAAGGACATGCGTTGCAGCTCAGTGAGGCACCGCCAGTACATGCACCTTCTTTGGTGCATTCTTGCAAGGGCTGTTTCAATGCAACACAAATGAAAGCGTTTTCCCAAACGCACTGTATTCATGTGAATAGCCCCTTACTAGTAGCATTTGTACACCATTACCGCTACTAGAAAACACGGTGCCCTCCCGATTTAGTTTCACTTTGTTACTGTACTGCGACTTAGAAGTATGGGGTTTTGTTTTGCAAAATCATACTAACCTAGGTGGATGCCGCATCTGTCACCCCGCGGCCCTAACACTGAGAACCGAGCAATCAAACACAGCCGATCGCTTGTTTCTAGGGACGCCCTCCCCCCCCCCAGAGCCCCGCACTCGCCAGGCGCGCCCTCCCCCCCCCCCCCCAGAGCCCCGCACTCGCCAGGCGCGCCCTCCCCCCCAGAGCCCCGCTCTCGCCAGGCGCGCCCCCCCCCCCCCAGAGCCCCGCTCTCGCCAGGCGCGCCCCCCCCCCCAGAGCCCCGCTCTCGCCAGGCGCGCCCTCCCCCCCAGAGCCCCCGCACTCGCCAGGCGCGCCCTCCCCCCCCAGAGCCCCTGCACTCGCCAGGCGCGCCCTCCCCCCCCCAGAGCCCCGCACTCGCCAGGCGCGCCCTCCCCCCCCCCAGAGCCCCGCACTCGCCAGGCGCGCCCTCCCCCCCCCCAGAGCCCCGCACTCGCCAGGCGCGCCCTCCCCCCCCCCCAGAGCCCCGCACTCGCCAGGCGCGCCCTCCCCCCCCCAGAGCCCCGCACTCGCCAGGCGCGCCCTCCCCCGGTACACAGAACATGGAAATGTAATTTTAGTAAATATAAACTGCTAAACACCTTTTCTCATTAGCAGTATATAGCAGTCTTGTGACTTCTATCCGTGTCTGGTTAAAGCTTGTATTCTTCCAATATAAAATGTTTTGACGCATTCTGTATAACCTCTTGTTTGTATAAAATTAACCAGAAAAAAAATTAAAGCTTTTAGAAGGAGTTTATTCTCTCTTGACTGTCCTATTAGGCTGTAGGACCCCTGACCCTTTGTCTGGACAATGTGGATTGGCCCTGTGCTGATTACAGGGGGGACAAAAAAAAACCCCAAACACAAGACTTTACAATCACTTTAAGGCAATCCTATTGGACAGTAGTATGGTCGTTGGCGGGGGTACACCACAAAGTCAAGGAAAGTCAGGCCCCAGGAAAGTGAAACGAAATCGAAGCGTGACAAAAAGGCTTTTCTGGCTAATAAAAGTAATGACAAGCATTGTACGGCGTCTTTGAACTTGCATGGATTTACCTCGCCTGGGAAGGACTGTATAGAAATCTTGACGTGTGATGGTCACAAAAAGTATAAATACAGCTAGATGAGAGTTTATAACAAACAGCGCTGGCACGTTAGTCATGATGTGCCAAAAATGATGGGCTGAAAATGGTGTTTTCAGCCTTGTGCCAAAAGAGAAAAAAAAAAAAAAAAAAAGGTGGCGAGAATGGCTGTCGAAAATGCCAGTGATTTTACCGTGCTTATTGTAGTTTCTAAGTCATGTGACTGAAGCGCAACGCGGGTGCATTTTGATGCAGTTTTTAAACTGACCAAATATGCACTGAAAATGCAGCACGCGGGTTTTTCTTCAACAGTTTAAAAAAAAAATAAAAAAAAAAAAAAGCAACGAGATAATGGCCAATGACAACTTCATAATTAAAAAATGTATATTAAAATTCTATATTTAAATATATATATATCTATATATATCTATATATATCTATATATATATCTATATTTATCTATCTATCTATCTATCTATATATATATCTATATATTTATTTATTTATTTTTTTACTTAAAAAAATACATAAATATCTCTTAAGTAAAAAAAAATATATATATATTTTACGTATAAAGAGAAAATTCTATAATGGGCATTGTCTAAAAGTGTTCAGTTCTCTTCAGATGAGGGATCAGGGACTTTTTCCAAAATACTTTATAACAAAGTTATATAAACTCAAACTAAAGGTCATATCAAAACAAATGGTAGAGAGAAATGGAACTTTGATGAGCCAACAAGCTCTACTTAAAATATAAAATTATATATATATATATATTTTTTTTTTTTTACTTAAAGATAGAGAATATATAAATATATAATCTTTAAGTAAAAAAATAAAATATATATATATATATATATAATATAATATATTTTAAAAAGAGATATAGATATATATTATATATATAATATATTTTTTTTTTACTTAAAGATATATAGTTTATTATGATCGAATCAAACCTGTGACTAAGATTCCATTCAATGAGAATCTACTTGTGTGGGGCAATATAGGTTAATTATGCTGCTAGGACTATGCAAGGTTGAGCCCGATTCGGATCTGTCCCTTTTCTCCCAGCACATAAAAAAAAAAAAAAAACACAAACAAGGGATTGACGGCTGCTTGAAAATTTACAGCTGTCAGCACAGGACAATGACCCCTAAAGAAGAGAGCCATTCACACAGCAGCCCACCATCCCAACTGCTGGTGTGCCCAGCCCCCCCCCCCCCCCCCCACATGACCAGCAAGAAACCTTTGACCATTCCGTGCCCTGTGAGGGGCGTAACCTCTTCAGTGCAGGGGGGGGGAAAAAAATGTTTATTTTTTTATTTGTTTTGCACCTAATGTTTTTCTATATTTATCAATATACATTATCTAAAAGTATTGGGACGCCTGCCTTTACACGTGGTTCTCAACCCTGTCCTCAAATACCCCCAACAGGCCACGTTTTTTTTTTAATTTCTTTGATAAAATAGGTGTCCAAAATACAAAGCCATTGACTCCAGTTTAAAGCACCTGCAGGAAAACCTGCAAACATGGCCTGTTGGGGGTACTTGAGGACAGGGTTGAGAACCACTGACAGAACACCTTTGCTGCAACTGGAGTGCGCAAAATCTGATTCAGCTCTGCAAAGAAGCCAATCAGCTTCCAGGTTTTATTGTCAAAGCTTAATTGAACAAGCTGATTTTAGAAGCCGATTGGCTACCATGCACAGCTACACCAGGTTCTGCCCTCCCCAGGTTTAGTAAAGCCAATAATCTAAACAACTTTGAAACACTAGGCATAAAAAAATAATAAAAATAAAAAAAGTAGGTGTTCACCAAAACCTGCCAATCCCATTCTGGCCTAGCTTCCTAGTTTTACGCCCTACCACACATTCTTCCCGTAAAAACGTTTCCATCTCCTGCAGCAAAATTAAAAAGGCCTTCATGGACAGGAGGAGTTGGGAACCTCTATTCCGAGATATGGAGTTGGATACAAAAAAAAAAAAACCTGTTTGGGATTTTTATATATTTTTTTTAGAATTACAGACTAGATTATTAGATTGCCCAATAAAGGTTCCAATACTGCCTTTACCGGACTGTAGAAACCACCACCTGCCCAATTAGGTACCAGTATGACTTAGAAAAAAAACCAAGCGATTGACTTCTTTCATAGATGGAGATCTAGGAGCAAAAAAACCCGTACAGAACCGTGTTCAATCATCTACAGCACCCAAGATTCCAACCCACCGTCATTGGAGGCCAATCACAGGCTGCATACAGCATTAGCTAGAGGAGTCTGGAAGGTCATCCAGTTTTGTTACATGATGGCCACATGGATATTTCCTGCAATTTCCAACCAATGCCAGAAGCGCGGTAAGGCAGTTGGGATCATACAACACGTAGAAGGTCCTGCAGGCTTTCCGATTACGTACTCTTACCTATACTAAACCCCTAGAAGTTGTCCTTTTAGTTTTAAGCCATCATCCCATGGTTTCTAGCTGAAGCCCAGAAAGACAACTAGAGCCCTCAAGCCCAAGATACTGGAGATTTCTCCCATGACCCGTCCACTTGCAGGGTCTTACAGAATGCAATAATTTAATGATAAAAAACACATTAAATACACATAACAAAAACGTAAAGCTTCTAGGAGCACCCGGATAAGCAATTTACATTCCAGAAACCTTCAAACCCACCTTGGAAAGTGATGAGCCTATGGCTACCTCCCCTTTCCACAAATGAAATGGTGTTTTGGTGGAGGAGATGGCCACAGTAACCCCACGTCCCCCTTTAACGCCAAACCTTTGGGGAAGCTGAGAAATGTTCTGTTTTTTTGCTCTGCCCTTTCCATTGCAAATCCGGTAACCAGAGAAGCTCTAAGAAAGACCCCCACAAAAACCTAAATGCTTTCCAACGTCTAAGGTCTCATGCACACTGGACGTTATAAAAACACCAGCAGCTTTGCAGCGAGTTTTTCAACATCTTTGCAATAGCATTTGCGTTCAAGAGTTTAGTTTTTTTTTTAAATCAATAGGATCAAAAACTTAAAAAAATAGAGACCAGTATATAGACCAGTGAGCCACATTTGAGTGTTCATTGGCATTTGATGTTAGAGCGTTTTTACAGCTGAAGAACTTCCCTCAGAACCCACTAATTTCGTTTTTTTTGGGCTGTAAAAACAGTTAACAGCCTATGAGTGCATGGACCACATAGAACATGGAGGGACTGTAGAAAAATAATAAAGTCTGAAGCCACAGCTGTACGAACGTTCAAAAAAAAAACAACCAGTGTGCATGAAGGACCAACAGCGTAGGGCAGTAGTCTCCAAACTGTGGCCCTTGGGCTGGATGTAGCCATTCGCTTGCCTTTTTCCAGGGGTCGGGGCACCATCCCTCCCACCGACGCCAGTGACGGGGGGCACCATGCCTCCCACCGACGGGGGGCACCATGCCTCCCACCGACGGGGGGCACCATGCCTCCCACCGACGGGGGGCACCATGCCTCCCACCGACGCCAGTGACGGGGGGCACCATGCCTCCCACCGACGCCAGTGACGGGGGGCACCATGCCTCCCACCGACGCCAGTGACGGGGGGCACCATGCCTCCCACCGACGCCAGTGACGGGGGGCACCATGCCTCCCACCGACGCCAGTGACGGGGGGCACCATGCCTCCCACCGACGCCAGTGACGGGGGGCACCATGCCTCCCACCGACGCCAGTGACGGGGGGCACCATGCCTCCCACCGACGCCAGTGACAGGAGCACTATTCCTCCTTTGAATTCCAATGGTGCACCATCCCTCCCACTGATACTAAGACAGTGGCACTAAAAAGAAAAAAAGTAAAAAGATGGGGCATGGTTTACACCCACTGACACCAGAGCATTTTCTATTCCCACTGGTCAACATACCCCCCCCCCCCCAAACGACTGAAAAACAATTGGCTCTTTGGACATTAACCCCCTTCACCAGGGGTCTCCAATCAATAAGGACTAGCGAGTGCTAACAAATCGCAGACTTTTTAGGATGCTGAAAAATATCTGCTGCAAATTTAGAACCCTCGTGATAGGGATTTACCAAGTTCTTGCTGTAAGTGCACCACGTATTAAGGGAGAAAACCTAAAGTGGCTCTAGAAACACATCAACCAAAAGGTCAATCGCTCTCTGCCATCATTCACAGTGAGATATGCCTGTGGGCTGCCATACAATCAGACGGATAACCATTCAGATTCTAAACCTTCATAATGCCTATGTAGTGCCGATATGTCAACGGGTCTAGCAGCCAGCAGTGTGTTAAGGCTCTCTGGGCAACTGTCCATCTTCATTGTGCTCGTGACAGCTGCCCCGTGCCCCGGCGTGGGTGTCAGAAGACGGCAAAATAGCGCCGGGGCCCTTCCTCCGAGTCTGCTTGGTAACAAGCATTCCGAGTCTGCTTGGTAACAAGCATTAAGATGTTAATTGGTGCAGAGAATTTGCATAACCAAATAAAGGAGCAGTGTAATCTGTTAATATTATGCTCATTTATTCATGTCCTCCCACGCAGGGTCACCTCCCGTAATGCGTGACGCCGACATAAGCATTATCCTCAGCCGTCTGACTGAAGACAACGAGGGGTGTAGTAAATGGGGTGCGCTGTCAGATTCAAAATCATATGCTGCTTTTGAAATACAGGAGCCGAAAGAGTCAGGCCAACTCTGGGGCTAACCGTACGACGGGTCAATGACCCAGAACAGGCAAGGGCAACACTTACCTGATCATTCTGCTTGTTTCAGGTCTAGATCCATCAAGATGAAACCAGAGGCTCAATCGGGAACCGATACCCCCAGATATGCTGAACATGTGACATCGGTGAGCCAAATCGGGACGGTCATAAATGGGAGCTCAGACATGTGCTAACTCTGGGGACTCGGAGCTTACGCAAGGCTGCTATCCTTCGCTCTTTGGGCTGAACAAAGCAGTGAGGGGAGGTAAAAGGCAAGTTTATGCTGCCGGGAAGGGGGTGGCATCAAAGTGAACCAGGTCTACCCCAGTACCCCATCATGTGGGTTGTGCATACCCTTGCTACTAGGGTGACCCACATTTCCCCAACTGCCATTTAGGGACACCCCCCCCCCCCCCTTTCCAAAACATCAGCTTGTGCTGTAACGAATCACAGCAGAGCCGGGACAGCTGGTGTGCGCTCTACCCAGAAGCATTGATCACACCCTCAACAAAGGCTGCCGAAACACCACGTTGCTCACGAACCGTATTTAACCTGGCCGGCCAAGACCTGTTTTACCTTGCCCTGCAGTGATTAGACGCAAGGGGTGGGATGTACGATTTCTACAATCACAAGCAATAGAGGTGGAGATTGTGCCTCTATAGACTCTCCCGGGCCAGGACAAGTACCGTCAGTGAGTAAAGCGTGATGTGACGGCTTTTTTTGGGGGCATCAGATCGGTCCCAGGGTTGCGTTGTCTGTTTCATTCCGGGACACCATTGTCCTGGAATGAAGGTGCCAAGGACTGACCTGCAAAATGCAGGACTATCCCAGGCAATCCAGGACACAGTCACTCTACCCCCCCCCCCCCATATCACATATCCCCACCTCCGCCAATCACAGAGCCCCCCACCCATATCAAATCACCACCTCTAATCACAGAGCCCCCTCCCCCCATTTCACATCCCCACCGCCAATCACAGAGCCCCCTCCCCCCATTTCACATCCCCACCGCCAATCACAGAGCCCCCTACCCCCATTTCACATCCCCACCGCCAATCACAGAGCCCCCTCCCCCCATTTCACATCCCCACCTCCAATCACATAGCCCCCTCCCCCCATTTCACATCCCCCACCTCCAATCACAGAGCCTCCTCCCATATCAAATCACCACCGCCAATCATAGAGCCCCCCCCCCCCCCCCCACCGCCACACGACTCTTCTTGTATGAGAACGGCCATACACAGATCGAAAATTGGCGGGCTACTTCTGAACCGGCCGAATTTTGATTCATGTATGGCCAGCTTTAGTTTGGGGTCCTAGTTCGCAGCTGCTCAATAAAGGCCTAGAGAAGCTGAGGCAAGAGTTTAGCCACACTGGTAACAAAACATCACGTTTTTGCACGTGTTCTAGGAAAGAAGACTTATGGTACAAGGCCAAGATCTTCATATCCTTCTGCAATTCCATGCTTTGGTGTGTGAAGGCAGACAATGAGAATTATAAGTTATAACGTCCCCCCAGGCAAGCACACTACATTAGCAGTCTGACCTAATAAGAACGCTACTGTTTACTTCTCTCATCCGTCAACCTCTTCCACGCCGCCGACGTCCATCGATGTTCCAACAGTTTATGGGAGTGAAACGGCAATCGGGCAACAGCACCAAGGCCTTAATGTGGAAAGATCAATAGAACTCATACGCCAAGAACGTCGGCATTAGCAAACCATTTATAGTTAAAGGTCTGTTTAGCCAAATATAAGCCGATCCTCTGCAGTCTATGGCTACTGGGGGACTGGAGGGCCAATCGCACCATTAGAGAACACGGCGTCTCGTTATCAAGGTGGTAGACTTGCTGAAAATTGGAGGATCTAGAAGATCATCACTATGCAGCACCACCAAGCAGGATAAAGAGGAGCCTCTGGAAGTTGCACATAGATATACCAACGGGTTGTCTTACCATCTCACTTCCTCTTCTAACAAGGAGATCGCACACACAAGGACGGCAATAAAACCCGAGTACAAGTTCCAAAACTTTGCAGACCATGTATTACAAGCAAGGCCAGGACAAGGGGTGGGCAGGAGGGAAGGTTATCCTGTGCGCCACAGGTTTACTGTAGGGATGAGGTCCCCTTCCTTCTGTTACAAGGCTGACAGTAGTGACAGGCAGTGATCAAGACGTGAGAAACTGCTGGGCGTGGGATCCCCCTAAGCTTTCACATCATGAACGGGGAGGTGGGGGCGGCAAAGTTTTGGCATCTTTGCACTGGATGACCTTGGAGGGACTGTGACAGACTGATTGGATAAAACTGAATGTGTTGCCTCATTATGACCTCAGGCATCATTTTTCTAATATACATTGCTGTGTCTGCAATTTTTATGGACACCTCAAATCTTAAAGCCATA
>NW_027507789.1:222691987-222724888 GCF_037356315.1 Lithobates pipiens
AGACGACGAACAAGACGAAGACGACGAACAAGACGAAGACGACGAACAAGACGACGACGACGAAGACGAAGACGAAGACGACGGACTATTACAAGGTCCCAAGATACATGCACAAAATCACAATGGCATTATTGAGCAGAATATCAGCGGGTTTCAATGCTGCTTCTTCAGGACTTCCAATAACGCTCTTGATTGATGTAGACAGTTTACAGTTTTGTCTGTGTATTAAAGCAGAGCTCCACCCAAAAGGGGAGGTTCCGCTTTAAGCACCCCCCTCCACCAAATATGCCACATCTGGCAAGTCCTTTTTAGTGGGAGGGAGCAGGCACCTAGTTTTGACAGGTACCTGTTCCCATTTGTGCTCAGGCTGCCCCAGGCGGCTCAAAACCGAAGTTCTGAAGTTCTCCTCCTCCCCTGAAATTTTCCGGGACACGTTATAGGTCCCAGAAAATTGCACAAACCAATAGGGAGGCGCTGTGCGAAGCAGGTGAAGCAGCAAGTTGTCACAGATGGGTGCCCACACTTGCAATGCCTGCGACGCAGAGAGGCGAGGGAGAGAAGCGATGCTTCGGCACGGCTGCAACGCTGGACGGCGAGACAGGCGAGTGTGTTTATTAAAAAAGTCAGCAGCTACACTTTTTGTAATCTTCTGACTTAACACAAAAACGAGGGGAACTCTGCTTTAAATTACACAGGATTTATGTAGTGCCAACAGTTTGTGCATCACTTTAGAATGCTCGGGCAAACAGTATGGTTACAATACTATTCAGGAGGAATTAGAGGGCCCTGCTCACAACATTTAATAGATAAGGAGAGGTGTATAACAGCATATTCCCATATGAAGAAATTGGAAGTCCTGAAGAAGCAGCATTGACAGTGAAACGCGTAGATATTCTTACTTGTGACTGATGCCGTTGTGATTTTATTCATGTATTTTGGAACATTATGTGTAGTCTTGTCCATTTTTAAAGCCATTTTGTAACATTGCTTTTTTTTGTTAAATCAAATTGTGATATTCTATTAGATACTGTCCAGTCATCCAATAGCACCCATTGGCTTTTGTCTCTTGTTCGTTTCAGCAAAGATCACGTGTTTTTGGCCTCAGACTTGTGGGAGCACAAGAAAAAAAAACGCACAGCGCAAATTCTTCAAGCGCTCTTATTCAGGTCAAAAACACCCCGTTCTGCATAAAAAAAGTAGCGCATGTACTTTTTTTTAGCTTCAGGCATTGAGCTACGGGGTGTCTGACTGCTGAGATGTGAACAGGGACCATTGAACAAGCATGGGATTTGTCTTCAGCGTTTGAGCTACAAAACAGTCAGGGGTGAATGGGGGGGCGAACACTCGGTTCAAAAACAGTATATCCATAGCGAGTCCAGTATACAGCACCATCCATAAGCCCTGATGAAGGGGGTGTTCACCCCCAAAATGAGTTGGCTCTGTGGCAATTTTTTCTGATTTTGGAATAAAACTATACCCAGATAATTACATTTCTTTTATGGTGCTTCAATCTCAGATTCTTTTTTTCTGTATCAACCAACATCTCGGATCTTCTGCAATTTTAAAGCTCGCCGACTGGCTTCACCCGACCCCCCTTCCTGAAAGCAATGCCTCTCATACAGTCCAGGGACTTGTGCTGCTCCCCATACCTTTCCATATTGTAGTCGGCAGCAAAGCTATATGTGCAGTGACAGGGAGCATCTTCTAGACAGATGCTCAGACATCTGGTTACTATCTTGACACTTCGCATCTTCCGTCAGTTCGAAAGACTAAAGCGGACGCTGAAAATGATCCACTACACAGACTATGCACATGGCAAAAAGAAAAAAGTGACAAATGAGTGACAGACTTTTCCTGCGCAAAGAAGTCTATTCCTGGAAATATGGCTGAAATTTTTAGTTGGCCATCAGGTAGCTCTTCTAGCAGCCAAGACTTGCCCATTCTCGAATTGGAATGCAGGTTTACTGCCAGAAACGTTTGGACCAGATTCTGGGCGATGTTGCCTTCGCCATGCACAGAGAATGGAAAAAAAACACAAAAGGAATTTTCCAGCCCGCTAAAGTTTTCTGCAATCATCTATTTTTGTGCTAGTCTGCCTGTTGGGCAGGGGCAGCGTGGTGTGGTGGGCAGAAAACGCTCAGGAGCCCCAATGTGCAAAGAACATTGTAACAGCCAAGTCAACAGTACAAAAAAAGGCCCGACAGGAACCTCACCCGACTAGGGGCACTTACAACTCAGTAGATGTTAATTCATACAGAGTTTAAGATTGAAGCACCAAAAAGAGAAATGCAATTATCTGAGTAGACTATAAAATCAGCAGACAGTGTGTCATGGAGGAGCCAAGTGCAGCTTGGCTGGTCCAAACCAAAAGGAAAGGCCCCCCAAAGAGGTAGACCTACCCTTTCCCTACCCCACTGGAACCTTTCCCCAACAGTGAAAATGATCGGGAAAGAGCAGGCCCTACGTCTAACTCTTTGAGAAGCCTCCTTTTTGGGTCGGCCCAGCCAGACAGGGGAACCTTTTGGGTCGGACCAGAGACCGGGTAACTGTCCCCTCACCAAAAGTGCGCTAAAGTCACATGAGTTGCTGCAATCCAATGGGATAGCTGCCTCCCTGTGAGCAGGAAACCCCATAGAGCAAGGAAACCCCATAGAGCAAGGGTCTACAAACTAACCAAAAGGGCCAATTTACTGTACTTCTGAGCAGGCCGGACAGGCGTTATTTGCATCATTGGAAGGAATTATGCCCCTTCGTTTGTGTCAGTGAAGGGCCAAATAAAAGCAAGCAAAGGGCCACGACCAGCCCCTGGTCCAGTTTGGAGGCCACTGCCATTGAGGAACAGAGTTCCTCCTGCCTTCCTGCCCTATCTGCATTGCCGCTACGGTCAAGCACCACCTACACTGGAGAATAAACACTGCACATGGATACATGCCCACTAGCCAAAATGCTGAGTCCAGCTGTCAAGGAAGTTGAAACACTGGTGAAGTGAAACCCATTTCAGAAAGGCACACGCATGTAGGCAGGTGCAGTCTATATTCTTCACTGCTGGTGGTGGCAAAGCAGATGGGAGAGGAAGCCATGAGAAGCTGAGTGATATTTTTGGTCACTTAGGCAGTGATCTGATTTGGACACACATGGCCCAAGTGACCCTGCCAGCCATCTTAGGTCAGATTCTAAGACCGACCCCTGGGTTTGGCAAAGTGTTGTGTGAGGGGTCAGATTAGGGACAGGTTTCCCATCAGACATGGACAGTAGCAGCGACCTGGAAGGGTTACGGTTGAGTAGGGATAGAGCAGGGGCTACGTCTACCTCTTCAGAAAGCTTCCCACGTGTGTCAGACTGGCCAGGCTGCACTTTCCTCCTCGTAGCAGACACCGTCTGAAATCCCTAGATCTTCTGTCCACGGTCAATCCACTACATAATTTTAAGTGGAACCGGATGGGTGAGCCTGCCGCCGGGCACGTTTGTGCTGTTAACTTGCTGTTCCACTAGAACATTCTTTGCAAAAGAAGACTGAGTGTTTATTATACCGCACCATGCTGCACCTACCCAAAACGAGTCTAAAGCTGGCCACTCTGTTGTATAGGCAGCACCATCACTTTATACGTTTAAAATGGCAGGCAAGTTTATTTTCAGCTTGCCAGAACGGGCCACAAAATGTTTTGCGTAATAAAGACTGAAAGATAAAATCCAAGCTGACCATAGTAACCAGTTAGATTCTCACACTATCCTTCAAGGCATAGGAAATGCAGTAGAACTGGTTTCGATAGGCAAGAAGAGTTCCTTTGGCTTGACTGAAGTCTCAACAGTCGCCACAGATTTAGTAGAAAGAATGATCGCAGACATAGATCAGCCTTTCTCAGCCCTGTCAACATAAAGGAACCCTTGAAATAACTTTCCGATCTCAGGGAACTCCTGCTAAAAATTACTAGATCCACAACTCATGATAAATTAGCGATGGTCCGTGGGAAGAATGCTCCTCACACTTGATGTCATGAATAATTACCCCCATACAGATAGCTACAAAGATCAATGGTGTCAGTGAAAACTTATCCGAAAGGCGGAAATTGCTTAAGGAACCCCTAGCAACCTCTGGAGGAACCCTAGTGATCCATGGAACCCTGGTTAGGAAACCCTGTAATTGATGACTGCTCCATTTCAAAAATTGCATACCTAGTGCCTTTAGGAACATTCCAGACAGACAATATCTGCCACTTAAGCACCTACACAAAGCAACAGATCTATAATGCTCTAGTTCGGAAAGTTCGAGAGGGTCGTATTCCAATAACAAAAATGGATGGCAAGACCGAGGCTTTAACAAAGAGGCCTTCAGTGTTCAGGGCCCGCATCCTCACATTTCAGACCTGAGCAGACAGATGAGGCAATTTCCAATTAATCACCTTCAAGGGCCATCAAAAAGCCGTGTTTGGTGTCCTGTCACAGGCTGCTGCAGACCCCGTTAGATGCCATTACCTCACTGCTCCGCTCACCCCCCCCCAGTCTCGTCACCCGCCGACTCACATCCTCTCTATTTACATTTCACAGACATGAACAGGCAACATCCCAGAGAGCTGGAAGTCTGGAAATGAGACTTTCCTGAAAGCCAGCATGCAGCCATTTAACAAAAAAAAAAAAAAAACACAATGGCGTCATTCACTTATGCATGACGGTAAGGAAAACTAGTATGTTAGGATATTATCCCTGTAGGTAACCAAGCCTAAAAGCTTGCCAAAACGTGCAAGGAAAGGAGACACTTAAAAATGTCTGGAAAGTATGTGGGAACCGTAAGAAGTGGTCACTGGATGCTCTGGGGGTGATATATAGAGTATGTTTGAGGAGCCATAATACCTCGTGTGACATGAGGATTCATAAGTTATTGGCAATGGGGGACTTAATGTGCTGAAGATTGTTGTAGGTTACAGGAGATCACCAGCACAGACCTTAAATGCCAGGTCCACTCTGGGGTTAGTATAGATTCCCCCCCCCAGCACACCAACCATGCTCTAACCACCTCTTCCATATGCCACCACTTTCCTCGCCACTGCACCAACACATGCCTAAGTACTAACTACCACGCTTGCTTCTGTGCTCTCCACAACTGCGATGCACCCTAACGGGCTCACTTCTTATATATAAATTGAGCAGGGATAAGTTCAGTTCCCACTAAGGTTTTATCTGTATGGAATTGGTATGTTCCCCTGGTTGGTGGAGTTTCTGCTAGAAGCTCTGTTCAATAGTGTGCGACCCCCAGCCACACCAGCTAGGGGACCACCTCAACTTTCTGCAGATACCTCAGCTTAACTTACCAGTTAACCCACCATTTAACTGAGGACTCCATACCTTAAATGGGGTCCCCAATACGATAATCACATCAGATTTTAGAACGCCTCCAGAGACCCCAAAAACCAGGCCAACACGACCACTTGCCCAATACAGGAGCAAGCACGTTCAGCCACCAGTCTACAGATGACAAGAATTTTCCGGACCCTCCTACCAGACTCCCTGCAGCTCCTCCACCCCAGTGCCAAACCCACCAATCCAGAAGTGGCTCAAACATCACCTTTCTTCACTTTACCTTAAAGTGATTGTAAAGTCTTTTTAAATAACACATACTTACCTCCTCTGTGCAGCTGGTTTTGCAAAGAGCAGTCTGGATTCTCTTCTATGGTCCCTCTTTGCTGCTCCTAGTCCCTCCCTCGAGTGCCCCTCAGCCAGCAGCTTGCTAAAGGGGGCACCCAAGCCAAGTCAGAGCTCTGCGTATCCATTCAGACACCTAGCCTCGACCCGGCTCCGCCGGCCTCCCCTTATTGGCTGACTTTGACAGCCGTGGGAGCCAATAGCACCACTGCTCTGTCTCAGCCAAACATCAGGAGTGTACTGGATGGCTGTGGGGATCGTGGACATCACTGGAGAGCGAGAAGGAGCTCAGGTAGGTCATATGGTGGGGGGGGGGGGCTGCTACACCAAGAAAAACCTGCCTTTACAACTCCTTTAACCCTTTTTGCCTGATTCCACTGTCCCCCGTCCCCGTCCCCCCCAGTCATGCTAGCCCTCTGCCATTTTTTGCTTCAACCTGTACTGGACAGTATTAGAAAGTCTGCTGAACTATTGTGAAGGATGTTGTCACCCTTCACTCTGGGTCTGGAAGGAATATCGGAGTATTTTTAATTTTTTTACAAAATTGGATCCTGTGTGCTTCAATTAAACCCTTAGAAAAGTCACTTTTTTTCCCCCTCCATCAGGTAAAGAACAGGTTACTGGGTTACGAGCGTCTGCGGTAAAAGAAATGACAAGCCACCGAGTTTACTGCAGTCTCTGGCAGGCAGACGGAACTGCCGAGCGGGGATCAGGGGACAGAAGACAGACCGCAGGGAAGCTTTTCAAAATCACTGACGCATTCCCAACGAAGAACAACAAAATTCTTTTTTTTTTTTTTCGGAGGTGGGTTGAGAGTGTAACTGAGGCAGCTTTTCATCGGCCCCATTACAAAGCCTTTGAAATGGTGAGTAATAGGGAAGTTATTTTTAATACACGCTCTTTTGTATCCGGAACACTGGGTGGAATGCATTAAACAGGACCGGGGTTTATTTTGCAGAATTGTGCGCCGTGCAATGAATATGTCCCAACGTTTCGGACAAAAGCCCTGCTCAGACGACGGGGCAGAAATAAACCCTCTTTATAGAGATACGAGAGCCTTTATTTCCGAATTCTTTGGCGCTCCTGGCAACGTCTCACGGAAGCCTTTTTAGAAAGAAAAAAAAAAAAAAAAGCCACCGCATTTGATAAGAGATTATTCATAAATGCAGAAGAGGCCAACTCGCACCAAGAAGGCATGTCAATTGAGGACCTTATCCAGGGACTAAGCATCAGAGTGGCCCTGGAAACCAAAGAGGACCGCCAACTATGCTGTAGGGGAGAACTACAGACACTAGATCATGCTCAGAGTTTCCCCAAACTCTGCATGCCGCTACAGGCTCTGGTGGTGAAATCTAGATAAGCAAAAATGATAAAGTCAAGCTTTGTTGTTATTCTACTTCACATGAGGGACAAAAAGTGATCAAATGGAACCGCCATATTGCAGTTCAACAACGGCTTATCAACTGCCGCTTCCCAGCAGATGGTAAATGCAAAGTTAGAACAACCCAACCCAACCCTCAACCCAACAATTCAGACTTTCATTGCCGACCCGAAAACATTTCTTTCCTGGCTTCTGGGTTGCCACCTGGGACTCGTATCCTATTAAATAACTTTGGCAACTTTTTCAAGGCTGCCATACATGGCTCAAATTCAAGCCGATTATGCCGTCAACAAAACCAGCTGGCTTGACTAAAGTTGATGGCTCAATTCACTTTCGTTGAGGAACCAAGAGGAAAAATAAATAAATTGTAGGCCGAGCAGTTCCCGCACCCAACCGGTCACTGTATATTTGGACAGCTGCTTGAGCAGCTGTCAAACTACAAAAGCCAACAGGGAAGATGTATCCACATTGGCGTGGATGGGGGTATCTGAGGCATTCCACAGGCTGTACAAGAAAAACGCTACAAGTGGAACCCTTCCATATACCCAGTGAAACCATAAGTTGCCTCTGTCCATCTGCGAACCTTCTCTTCCCAACATCCATTCAAAGTGCTCGATTATAAAACTTGTCTGAATTCAGAAAAATAAATAAATGGGGTGGAGAGCTGTAAGCAGAACTTTAGTCATTTTTTCAGCTTTCCATTAAATCTTTTGCCCTTGTTTTTACTTTGATAGTAAAACTTTTTTCTGCCAGTGAAAACCTTATATAGCCCCACTTCTCGGTTGATGTCATAAGCCTAGGCTTTTTACCAGTCAAGTACAGCTCTCTCATGAGAGTTTGCCAGGAAGGGGGGGGGGGGGGGTGTGAGTCCCGAGAGGGCCAATGAGAGCTGCAGGTGTGCCTCTGAATCCAGGAAGTGAACAGGCAACAGCTTCAGCTTAGAATTGCCACCTGTACAGTTCTTTCTCCCAGACACTCTGGTTTTTGAATGATTTGTTCAGGTTTTCTTCTGCCCCAGACTGACATCATTCACATGGACTGCACTGAGAGCGGCAGGTCTCACCGACAGCAGCTTGGTTCAGCAGAGCGTCCGTGTATCACAGCTCCTCCCCTCCTCCTCATGTACACACAGGAGGAGGAGGGGAGCAGGGACACGCCGATATCAGGTCTGTAGAAAGTTTGTGTTATGCTCTGTAGATGGAGGAGGGAGGGGAAGAGCGGCTGGAAAGGAGGAGAAGGTAGAAAATATGTTGAGTGATCGAGGTGTTAGGAGGATATGTGCTGGGGGGGCTTTGGCAGGGGGAAGATATGCTAGAAGTTAGTTACATAGTTAGTAAGGTTGAATAAAGACACTAATCCATCTAGTTCAACCTGAGCGAGTGTCTACAATTGTCCCTATCCCTGTACATTACACACTCACATCAGTCCCTACCCTCAAGGAGCCCACAATCCAAGGTCCCCATTCATATACTAGGGCCAATTTGGGACAGAAGCCAATTAACCTACCTGCATGTCTTTGGAGTGTGGGAGGAAACCAGAGTACCCGAAGGACACCCACACAGGCACAGGGAGAACATGCAAACTCCAGGCAGGTAGTGTCGTGGTTGGGATTCAAACCAACGACCCTTCTTACTGCTAGGTGAGAGTGCTAACCACTACACCACTGTGCTGCCAAAGTGCGGATTGGATTTAAAAATCGGACAACCCCTCCGTGCACTCTTCCTTCCCAAAGCACCCCTCCAGCACATATCCTACCACCTCACGCCTCTCCCTTGCACTGGCCTCACAAAGCTTTCCCCCCCCCCCCCCAGCACATATGGGGCACAGCGAGGCTGCAATTAAGGTTTCAGAATTTCAGTTTACGCCCCAACCCCAAAAAATAAAATAAAAATTTCAGCACCAACCGCCACTGCCCCCCAGGCACATATCTAACTCTCCCCACCCCCCTGCAAGCACTAGCCCTCTCCCCAGGACAAAAAACGGACCCCTGCATTCCGTGCAGAACACTCACAATTCAGACACTCGCACTGTTTGCTGCAGCAAGCAATGCGCCACATCGCTACTCTTTCAGCCCACCAAAAGTGTCCCAGGTCTTTTACAATCTTATAGCATATTAACCCCCCCTCAAAAAAAAAAAAAAAAATGTTGTGGCTAAAGTGTGTGGATTGAAGAAAAGTTGGCAAAGGTACCTTCTTCAGCTGCTTACAGCCAGACTCGGTGATGGGAGATTTCTGCAGTATACTTGGCAAGTACAGAATCAAAGCATATATTGAATATGCAAAGTGGTTGGAGGGAAGCTTCAGAGTGTCAAAGATGTTTTTATTACAAATTACGTGAGCAGACTGCAGTTCCTCTTGAAGTTAGTCTGCAGAGCTCGGTGACAAGAGCTCCGGCAGTTGATTGGAGGGAAGGGACCCTGCCCTCCACACAGGAACAGAGCTGAGGCTGGTCAATCAACTGGGAGGTCCCTCCCATCACAATTTTTCTCTTGGAGTCGAGAAAAATTGTCAGAAGTTATTCATGATGATTGAGGAAAGAAGCAGCAGACAGAAATGGCACTTCGTGCTCTGGATTCAGTACAAGTACACACACTAGAGAGGGAAAGGCTTTGTTCATACTACTTGTCTGAGGTTTACAATCACCAAGTTCCTCCTTTGTCCATGTAGGCCAACTTGACTTTGCTCCCCTCGTTCCATCCTATTCCCTTTCCATGCCCCCCCCCCCCCCCCCCCCCTCAGGTTTAACCAAGGGAAATAGCTGCCGCTTCATGTATGTTATGGACTCCTCTTCATGTGGTGGCACTAGAGTTTTGCAATAGGCCTAGTGTTGTCCCATGGTGGAAGGCGGGGAGGGGTCCATAGCCTTGTGTAAGCGCCAACAAGGACTTCTCTCAGTCCCAGCAGCTGAACGATTAAAGGTGAAAGCAAAGTCAACCTTTTACTTTGCCCTTCATAGACCTATGGAGTTTATGCACTGGGCTGGGCATTCATGGGGGCACATCACTCAACTTGGAGATGGTGACGAAGGCTGACAATATGGCTACAGCTAGAAATACCATTAAATTGGCTCATAACTCTCCCCGTCAAGAAACCCAACTCTTTGGCTGTTGGAAAATAAAAAAAAGTTTCAAACAACTTCAATTTTCAAATCTGTAAAAGTAAAAACATTTGCCAGGCCTCAAAAGCCTACGCTAGAGTACCGGTAAGGCAGCACACCTGCTCTTCCCTTGCATTTTCCTCCTGGTGAAAATCTAGACATCAAAGCCTCTGATCTATAAACAGCGTTATCTGCGTCTCCTAATCTAGGGTAAAGGTTCCGCCTCGCGTCTGTCACTCCACCAAGCTGGAAGAGATTAGGCAGCGGATTCGCTCAGAAAAAAAAAAAAAAAAAGATCTCAGGGAACAATGCAGACCTTGTGGAAGCCAAACCACAGAAGGAACCGGACAGGTGAAAGAAGACACCGTCCCTTAGAATTCCCCCACAAAAAAAAAAAGTAAACAAACAGTTTGGAAACACAAGACTGTAGATGCAGGTGATCCAGCAACAGCTCATCAAGAGCGCGAATTAGGCGTGCCGCAACACGAGTTCCTAGTCTGAGCTGGAAGGCAGCCGTGCGAAACCAAACGAGGATGTCTGCGCTACTGCACAGGGAATTTTTAGAACAGAAGAACGCTGCTCTGGAGAAGATCTTGAAATCATTACAGGTTATACTTTCACCTACTTTCCCGGTAATAGAGCTGCAGATAAAAAAAAATGTGCCCCTAATACATAAGACGCTCACAACTTATGGGGGTCCGTTTTGCAATTGGATATCCTCCGCCCCTCAAAAACGAGGTTACCGACTTGAGCAGCAGCACAGCAAGGAAAGTAAATTCTGGAGGCTGAACAGCCTTTTTTAAATTCAGGCCTCCAAAATGTAACCCAATCTCCAACCCGCCATCTTATTATAAAGGGGTATGTGGCTATCAGTACTTGGTGGGGTAATTAGCCATTTTGCCACCTCCCTTTAGAGCAGCCATTCTGAACCAGGGTTCCTCCAGAGGTGGCTAAGGGATTCCTTGAGCTGTGGCTAACTGACCTCCCATCTGATGGTGCCTGCATAGGGCATGGGTGGCCAACTGACCTCCCATCTGATGGTGCCTACATAGGGCATGGGTGGCCAACTGACCTCCCATCTGATGGTGCCTGCATAGGGCATGGGTGGCCAACTGACCTCCCATCTGATGGTGCCTGCATAGGGCATGGGTGGCCAACTGACCTCCCATCTGATGGTGCCTGCATAGGGCATGGGTGGCCAACTGACCTCCCATCTGATGGTGCCTGCATAGGGCATGGGTGGCCAACTGACCTCCCATCTGATGGTGCCTGCATAGGGCATGGGTGGCCAACTGACCTCCCATCTGATGGTGCCTGCATAGGGCATGGGTGGCCAACTGACCTCCCATCTGATGGTGCCTGCATAGGGCATGGGTGGCCAACTGACCTCCCATCTGATGGTGCCTGCATAGGGCATGGGTGGCCAACTGACCTCCCATCTGATGGTGCCTGCATAGGGCATGGGTGGTTAACGGACCTCAAATCTGATGGTACCTGGATAGTCCATAGGTGGCTAGGGGTTCCTTGAGCTGTGGATAACTTACTTCCCATCTGAATCTGCATAGGTGACTAGGGGTTTCTTTTGTGGTGGTTAACCAACCTCAAAACTGATGGTGCCTGCATAGTCTATGGGTGGCTAGGGGTTCCTTGAGCTGTGGTTAACTGACCTCCCGTCTGATGGTACCTGGATAGTCCATAGGTGGCTAGGGGTTCCTTGAGCTGTGGATAACTGACTTCCCATCTGAATCTGCATAGGCGACTAGGTTTCTTGAGTGGTGGTTAACCAACCTCAAAACTGATGGTGTCTGCATAGTCCATAGGTGGCTAGGGGGGGTTCCTTGAGCTGTGGTTAACTGACCTCCCGTCTGATGGTGCCTGCATAGGGCATGGGTGGTTAACGGACCTCAAATCTGATGGTGCCTGCATAGTCCATGGGTGGCTAGGGGTTCCTTGAGCTGTGGATAACTGACCTCCTGTCTGATGGTGTCTGCGTAGGGCATGGGTGGCTAGGGGTTCCTTGAGCTACGGCTAACTGACCTCCCATCTGATGGTGCCTGCATAGGGCATGAGTGGTTAACGGACCTCAAATCTGATGGTACCTGGATAGTCCATAGGTGGCTAGGGGTTCCTTAAGCTGTGGATAACTGACTCCCCATCTAAATCTGCATAGGGCATGGGTGGCTAGGGGTTTCTTGAGTGGTGGTTAACCAACCTCAAAACTGATGGTCCCTGCATAGGGGCATGGGTGGCTAGGGGTTCCTTGAGCTGTGGAAAAGGGACCTCCCATCTGATGGTGTCGGGATAGTTCCAGGTCCAAAGCCACTTGGCAGAACCAGCAGGACTGCAAGGGTGTCATTCTGGCATTACTCCCACTTGCCACAAAATATAAGTTTAATCTGCTTCTATTTCGCCTCCCCTGAGTCTCTATTTACTAACATGCCAACTTTTTCTTTTGATGAAAACATTTGTTTTCATTACATATCTTGTTTTAGACATTTGACATAATCACTGGGTCTAAGTGCATCTTTAGGCAAAGCAGGCAGATCATGGCTGGCGGGAGGTGCCAGCACGGTGCAGTACATGGCTCCCCGAGCACACCACAGGACCTTGACTGCATGCTCCTCAGCCCTGATGCAACCGGGGGACTGGCTCTTGGGCAGAAGTTAAGCAAATCTCAAAATGTGGAAAAGTAGGCAGTTCTAGGCAGACACTTCGCATGCAGACTACATGTGATGTTGAACCTTCATGGCTGAAATCCAATGAATGAAAGGGGAGGACCAGAGACAGGCTTGGGGAGCAAAGCGATAGACGTTGGACATCCTCCAGCTAGGAAATAAGGCAAGATGGATTTGCTGCGGCTTCTAATGCATGCGCGGTGAGAACCTCACAGTGTGCAGTCAAGTCAGAGGAGGCCATTTCAGTACAGGAGAGGAGCCGGTACAACTGTGCAAGACCGAAGATCAGATATAAAATATACCATTGAAGGGTGATGGTCCTACCAGAAATCCAGTGAGCTGCTAACTTGTTAGGTGACAACCTAGTGCCACTGCTGCATTTTAATCTCAAGCAGCACTTTCAGCCCTGCCAAAATATCAGACTACAGCGCTCCTCCCCCTAGGACATAGAGGCAGAGGGGAGGTTTTCTGTAGGCCTAACCCATCCTAGGGTGACAAATCTGCTCCTCCATAGATACACTGACAAGTCACCTTAGTCAATCGTTGTATAGGAAGTTCATGGCTGAAAATGAAAAATAAACCAACCCAGCACAAGTATTGGTATGCTGCAATATTTTACAGGTTTGGTCTTGGGTTAGGTACACTTTATAGAATTTTTTTTTATTTATGGAATTGTTTTTATTAGGTTATTAATTTAATAGATTAATGATTCAATAAAAACGAATCCAATACATAATTCAAAGAATAATCATAATAATCCAATACATATTTATTGTATTTATTGAATCATCGTGTATTGGATTATTCTTTGTTCAATTCTGTTGATGTGATTTTAAGTTGAGTTGATTGATTCAATAAATCCAATAAATCTATCAATAAAAACAAATCGAATGAATACAGAATTCAAAGAATCATAATCCAATACATGATTCAATAAATCCAATATGTATTGGATTATTATGATTATTCTTTGTTAAATTCTGTATTAACTGGATTCATATTTATTGAATCATTAAATAACCAAATTCAATAAATAAAATTCAATAAATAAAATTCAATAAATAAAATTCAATAAATAAAATTCAATAAATAAAAATTAAATATAAGTACCGAACCCAAGAACAAACCTGTAATTCTGCAGCATACAATACTTGTGCTGGCTGCTGGGCTAGCTTATTTTTCTTTTCAGCCATTAACTTTATTGAATTCGTATTGGATTCACATTTATTGGATGTTTGTTGGATTTTTTTTATTGATTTAATAGGATTTTTTTTTTATTGAATCATGTATTGGATTATTTGCTGAATTTTTGTTTACTGAATTCTGTATTGGATTTATTGGATTATTAGATGATTTATTGGATTTTTTTTAAATGATGTATTGGATTTTTAATTGAACTATTAGATCATCATCATCTATAGCATTCTTATTCACAAACTTATTTGATAATGCAATACAAAATCAAACAAAGCGCAGTAAAACATAAGCCGTGGGATTGCACGTTAACGCACCCCAAGGCTGACCAATTCCATGTCACCGCATTCTTTTGCAAAGAGCTAAATCAGTCATAAAAAAAAAATAAATAAAAAAAAAACTGCTTTGCAACACAGCGAGGAAAGAAAAGTTGACGGCGAAATGAAAGAAATAGGTTCGGGTCCTGAGTGTATTGCATGACTGCAGCCGGAGAGAGGCACATTCTCCAGAGTACCGCCTGCAGACACGCCGCAAAATTGCCAGATCCCATGACCCAGCCAACGCCTGAGTCAGATGTAAACATATGGGGGGAGAGAAACACATGATCATTTCATGGGAAGCCTTCCACAGCAGGAGGGTGACAGTCACCCCTGTCAGAGCGATTGTCATGAGACCGGGGGGGGGGGGTATGTGCTGGGAAACGATCATGTGACAGATGCAGCCATCTTGGTCGGTACACTGAAAGAAAGTCCCCCACTTCCAAAAAATAAAAAAAACTTTCCATACAATCATGGGATTCTCTCACCGAGGACGAAGGATTTTCCCAGAAGTGACCGACTGATCTTTCTGGATATAGGGTTTCTGATCAGATCTGAATCTTATGTAGGAAAAAAAAAAAAAAAAAAGTCGATTCCCCAAAAAAACGAAATAAAAAAAACAAAAAAAAAAACGCCATGAAATAGACGACTCCGGAACACAGCGGAAGAGGAAAAAAAAAAAAAAAAAAAGACAGATGGCTGGAGACAGATTTTATTTTAATTCACATGAATTTATAGCTTTCCTCCAATCACCGCCCTCGGTGCAAACCCAAACTGTTTACATTGCATGGAAACAGGAAAGAATGGTGCCTCACAATCTCGCCGATCTAGTCGGTTTTCCAAAGGTCTGCTGGTTTGGGTCTCCAGACCCCGAAGGGGTCCGCAAGGCATGAAGTGCCTCCTGATGCCCCCTGGTGGAGGAGGCTGTGTGTTTTTTTTTGTTGATGCCTGGACTACAGACTTGCAGGGGAGCCGGGGGTGGGGTTGCAGCGCAGCCGAGGTGTTCTGAGGATTTAAGAATTTTTGGCTCCTGACCCAGATATAATTTGGGATTCTGGAGATGATGCATTAAACAGATGGCTCTCTGTTCCACTAAAAATGTTCATGTATTTTTGAGCGCTGGAATATTTTCCGAGGCACTGAAAAGCTCAGGACTGGGAAAGCCATTTGTGAGAGAAGCCAGCAACCAAAAATGTGTTTCTATCCACACACACCTTACTATATCGTCTACCTACTACACCGCTCCGGTTAACCAATTAACTGCCACCAGTGAGTTCTCAATGAAGGAAAGGTGGAAGGGTTAGCTGGTTTTAACCAGATTTCTAATTAAACTGGAGCTATTGGTAAAGCCCCATGGCAGGCAAAACATGCCTTCCCCCCCCTGCAAGGCAATTCCACCAACATGGTCCCCTGCTGGGACTACTTTTGAGTGCAGGGGAACAAACCCAGCCCTGCAGATGGTCCCTCTATAGGCAGCGCCCTACCATCCCCTTGCAGAGACTATGGTTCCCACAGCCAGTATCCTACAATGCCCTCACATTGACAATAGTCCCTCAGCCAGTCCCCTACTATCCCTTTGCACTGACAATGGTCCTCTTGTTGGCCATTTCCCTGCCACCCCCTTGCATTCACAATCTTGTTGGCCAGTCCCTACCATCCTCTCGCATTGTCTATGGCCCCTTGTTGGCCAGGCGCCTACCATATTGGCAATGGTCCATCAGACAGTCCCCTACCATCCCTTCGCACTGACAAGGGGCCCTTGTTAGCCAATACCCTGTCATCCCCTCACATTGATGGTCCCTTATCACCCTGTCCCCTACCATCCCCTCACATTGATGGTCCCTTGCCAACCAGTCCTCTACCATCCCTTCACATTGACAATGGTTACTGGTCAGACAGTACCCACCATCCCCTCGAATTGATGGTCCCCTATCCACCTTGCATTGACAATGGTTCCTTGTAAGCTAGTTCCAACTATCCCTTTGCACCAACAATGGCCCCTTGTTGGCCAGTCCATATCCCCTTGCATTGACTATGTCCCTCATCAGCCAGTCCTCCATGATCCCTTCACACTGATAAAGGTCTCTTGTTGGCCAGTCCCCTGTAATCCCCTCACGTGGACAGTCCCTTGTCAGCCAGTACACCACTATCCCCTCGCGAAGACAATGGTCCCTCAGCCAGTCCACTATCATCTTTTCGCACCGACATGGGTCCCTTGCCATCCCCTCACATTGATGGTCCCTTGTCAGCCAGTGCCCTACTACCCCCTCAGCCAGTACCCTACGAACCCCTCACATTAACGGTCCCTCATCAGCCAGTCCCCCACCATCCCTTTGCACTGATAGTCACTTGTTGGCCAGTTCACTGCCATCCCCTTGCATTGATGGTCCCTTGTCAGCCAGTCCCCACCATGCCATCACAACAATGGCCCCCCCCATCAGCCAGTCCTTTGATCCCCTTCCATTTTATTAATACAAAGGATTTATATAGCGCCAACAGTTTGCCCACATGTTGTAAAGCGCTGTGCAGACAGTACAATTACAATACAGGAGGAATCGGGGCTGTTCTGACAATGATCCCTTGTTGGGCAGTCCCCAGCATCCCCTTGCAGTGACAATGGTCCTCAGTCAGCCAGTCCCCTTCTAGCCACTCGCATTGACAATCACCCCTTGTTGGCCTGTTCCCTCTAGCCTCTCAAATTGACAGTGGTCCCTCAACCAGTACCCTACCATCCCCTAACAATAAGCCGTCAGCTCGTCCCCCACCATCCCCTCGCATTGATGGCCCCTTGTTAGCCAGTCTGCTACCATCCCCTTGAATTGACAGTGGTCCCTCAAAAGTCCCCTACTATCCCCTTGCATTGAGAATGGTCACTCATCAGCTCATCCCCTGCATTGAGGTCACTACTCTTCTGGACCATGAGAACCCCATCACTGGCGAGTCAATAGGAAGTGTCCACATCGAGCAGGCAGCGACATGGACACAGAATGTAAAAGGAAAAAGGAGAGAAGACTTGGAAGTGCTGCATCACATGACTCCGGGTTTAGAATAAAATAAAAATCAGTTATCCCTGGCATGGGCTTTCCATTATGCAAATGCCAATTCCCTGGCTGTCATGTCTGAAGTTAGGAATTTCCCCCCTCTACATGTCAACAGAAGGGTATACCCCTAGCTCTGGAGACTGCTATAAAATTTTGGATTTCCCTTCGCTTTCTGACATTGGCTCCTTTGTACTGGTGACCCAAAAAAAAAAAAAAAAAAAAGTATCCAAGAGGCGTTAGGACATTTTATAAAAATTGATAAAACCAACATTCAACAAGCTCACCAACTCTGGTAAGGCTGCTCATGCAAAGGCTACTCTTGGCAGACCATCAAAGTGGTTCAAAGCCTACCACAAAAGTGTGCTGCACTCCTGTGCATGCACAGAAGTGAGGTCATGCCACACCCGCCACCTGGTAGAAGATGCCAGTGAGGGACCTCACAGGCATCAGACCATTGAAGCAGAGGCAAGTATTGCAGCCTTTAGTTTCTAATGGTTTTGTGTGTTAACTCTTCAAATGCATTGGCTATTTTATGTGATCTTATTAGCACTGCTCCTCCAGTTGTGTTTTTAAGCAATGAACACTCCCAATTCTACCCAAATCCACAAAAAAAAAAAAAAAAAAAAAAAAAGTTGTGCCTACAGCTACAGTTTAAATAATTCTCTGTGAGCATCCTAAAACAGAAAACCTTTTTTGTTCAATATTTTTTTTAATTGAAATTTTTAGTCAATACTACAAAGCAACATTGTAACAATTATCCCTATCCGAGAGCCAACATATGCCGTCGGTAGAGATTGACCAATATAAAATAAGAGTGAAACAAATGTATACCATACATCGGTGAAAACCAAGGCTGCCCTAAAGGCCTAAAATAAACCATAAGTCTGGGCTTTGGAGTTGTATCAGCCTCTGTGTGCTGTAGTGCTTTTGGGTCGCGTTTGGGCAGGTGGAGGAGCATTTTTACATATGTTCCGGTCGGCTCAAGGGATCCCATACCAGCCACCCCAAAGGGATCATGCTGTGGCCTGTACAATCACCCCTCAGCCTGTCCCAGATCTCTGGTCCCGCCTTCCTGCCCCCTCAACCTTTTCCATTTGTCAAGAAAATGTGTCGACTTCCTTGTATCTGTGCCCAAAATGTCGTTGTCAATAGTTAATAACTGACCCAGTAAAGAATGTGGGTGGTATTCTCTAAGTTAGACTTAGCTGTTCAGGGGGTAAACTGTGCTCCACAGGATAGTCCCTGCAGAGATAACTTGTAGTCATAATAGGAAAGAAGAATGAATAAGTATCGATGTTACGTTGATAGAAGGAAGGTAAGGGAAGGAGCTAGACATCCAGGTTAGTCTACGTGGGGAATCATATGGCCTGGGTACAGGGGGGACTGATGGACAGGGTACCCAGGTTTGAAGCAACTTGGGAACCCTGGGCACCCTGTACAACAGTTTCGCAGCAATTTGTTCTTGGGTCATGACCCGAGATAGCTTGCGTTTTGCAGCCACTAATGAGACTGCTTTTTCCATGTCCTTGCTACTGTAAAGCTTTGCTCCTAGAAGCATGAAGAAAATTAAGTTTTGGGTGTGTTGTCTAGTCTGTGGTTCAGCAATGCGATAGTGGGGCTCGGTGGGGGGAATTCAAATGCCTGTGACTTTCCGTACTAGATGGAAAAAACTATTCCAGAAGCCTCTGATGCGTGGGCCGGTCCACCATGTATGGTGCATAGTGCCCACCTGTTTACTGTCCCCAAGACATTGGGGGGGGGGGGAGGCACCTGAGTAGATTCTAGCAAGTCTAGAGGGAACAAACTACCATCTAGTGAACATTTTTATGTTTGACCCTATTAGGCTTGTGTTTAAGATGCCTTTATAAGACTTTTGGAAGTAGGAGGTTCCATTTATCCGAATCCAATGATAGATCCAGATCCAATTCCCAACCTCGGGCATAGGGAGGTGATCCATGTTAACACGCCAATGAGAGCTATATAACCAAAATCCCACCCCTCTGATCCATGAGGGTAGCACACCACTGTTCATACGCTGTCGGTTTTGGAGGGATAGGTTTGTCTGTCCATAAAGGTGGTTACAAAGTTGCTAATCTGAGCGAAAATCTTTTCTTCAAGTGGCATTGCCTACCTGTAAAGCCAAGATGCCATATTGTAAGATTGCAGTGAAACGGATCATAACTTTTCCTCCAGATAAAATGTGAACTCTGGCCTTGCCAGCCATAATGCATGGGTTGTTAAAACTGCTAAAGCCTGTCAACAAGTGTGCTAGTCTTGATGAATATAAACCAGGAGGAGGTCTCCAAACAAGGGGGCAGTTTACCTTTCTGGCGGCAGAGGGAGGAAGAGAGCTCCCCCCCCCCCCCCCCCAACATTGGCAGCAGGGAGAGAATGCCCCCCCCCCCCCCAACATAGGCGTCAGTGAACTAGTGCTCCATAGTTTGTGTCAGTGGCATGAAATATGCCCCTATTGTTGGTTTCAGTAGGAGGCATAGTGCCCCAAGAGTCAGATAAAGGCAAAGGGCCACAAACCAGCCTTCGGGCCACAGTGCAGACCACCGATATAGACCAATGTCAGGTATCAAGAACCACAATGCAATATCCTATGGTCATATCGAATACTTTTATTATCCTGAACCAAAGAACACGAAGGCTCACAGGCTTCGGTTTGGAGCGCTCTTAGTAGACAAGTATAGAGACAGCCAGGTTGACAACATGCACGCTAGAAGAGTGAAAGCTATTTACTGGGCAATTTGTCCCAAGGGCCTACATGGAAAAAGTTCCCTATGTACCTGCATTATCCCTTTAAGGGCTGGCAGCAGGGCAATGACCCTTGCCTGGGAAACCCAGCCAAACAAACAAAGGCCAAGGGGACCCTGAGCTAATTGCGGGGGCTGTTTTATCACCAATCCAGATACATCTTATTCCAGTCCCTGAAAATAGATCAGAGAAGGGTGTCTGGAGAAAGCGCTGACCCCACCAGCCTGTGCCCTGTACCGTCAGTGACTCACTTTTGGCTGGGATCAGCGTTCTGGAATTACAGTAATAAAGCAGCGGCCAGTGTAGACAGCGATAGCATGAATCATGCTTTCCGCAAGAATAAAGCTTTGGGCTTTCACAGACATCAATTAGAGAGACGAGCCAGCCAGACGTGTTTGTACAAAGTCATGTAGAAGTGAACTCAGGATGAGTAACGCAGTACAGCTGTTACTGTATCCAGTCTACACCTCAAGCCAGACGCATAAGAGGGAGGGCATTGGCACATAGCAAGGCTGCTAGAATCCCATTGGTTACTAAGGGAGACTCGGACAGTTTATACACATCAGCCTCAGCTTTTTCAAACATTGAGGAGCCCTTGAAATAACCGAGGGTCTCAAGGAACCCCTACTAAATTAGAGCTACAGGACATGTGCGTAACGATCACTAGGAAAAAATATTCCTTAAATTTGTAGTCATTGAGAAGAATTCCCCTCCTTACAGATAAGTGAAGTAGAGAAGTAGAAATTGCCCATTACTCAAGGAGCCCTCAACAATCAGAGGAACCCTGGTTGAGAAAGGCCGATCTAGACCACACATCAAAATGGTCTTCAAGACCCCTTAAAAACCTGAGGGTACTGCCAATTTAATACAGAAAAGGTGGCTTTGCTACTAAATGTCATGTCCATAGGCATCACTAGGCCTGGGCCCTTAGGTCCTGGGCCTGCAACACAACCAGAATTGGGTATATTTTCTGGCCTATGCCTTCACTAGGGACGGGCGACATCACAGAGAAGGCGGCCTATGCCTTCACTAGGGACGGGCGACATCACAGACAAGGCGGCCTATGCCTTCACTAGGGACGGGGGCGACATCACAGAGAAGGCAGCCTATGCCTTCACTAGGGACGGGGGCGACATCACAGAGAAGGCAGCCTATGCCTTCACTAGGGACAGGCGACGTCACAGACAAGGCAGCCTATGCCTGTACTAGGGACGGGCAACATCACAGACAAGGCAGCCTATGCCTTCACTAGGGACGGGCGACATCACAGACAAGGCAGCCTATGCCTTCACTAGGGACGGGCGACATCACAGACAAGGCAGCCTATGCCTTCACTTGAGGCTGACAATTTTAACTTTTACTTAAAAATAAAGTCATATAGAAACCGATTACTTAATGTGAAAGGATTAGCCAAGCCAGTTATCTGATCAGCCCATGACAAATCTTAAGTGTTTGCAAGCCTTGTGAAATGGCCAATGTTCCCAACTGATAAGCAGACCTGAGGAGTTCTTTGGTAAACCAAAGGGTGCAAGACTCTCCAACTACTCATTATCTGTCAGTTTGACAATGTGATGAATGGAGAGTTGGGTCCAGACAGACATACCTTCACCCATAAAGCCACCTTTACACCTGATAAGGGCCAGAGACAAGTTAAATTCAAGTTTTAGTCTCCATAGGGGTCAGGCAAAGTTTGACGCTTCGCAGAGTTCAGCCTGGCCTTGTCCGGTGAAAAGACAAGACAGACAAGAGAGACCTCTTTATGGGTTACACGACAAACGACCTTTAAACTTCACTTATAACCTTCGCAGAGACCCTTCCCACAGATGCGGTCCCTGTCTGGACACAATAGGGACATGCAGAGTTGACATGGGAGGTTAACAGCTGGAACTGTTGTAGACATTTTACTAGCCTAGCAGGCTGCTATAAAGGCCAGATGTGAGTCTTCCCATAAACAGGTCGTGGGGGAAGCCTCAAACAGATTTTTCTTTTATTGGACAATTTATAAGGAAGGCATTCAGTTTAGTTCTACACAAAAGGTGCCTCGTCGTCCTAAAGGGAACCATACACCAGCAATAACCCAAACAAAAAGCAAAGAAATGAAGAGATTCGAGTTACAGCTTGCACAAATCAGTCAAGAAACCTTATGCCACACAAGTTAGAAGGGGACTAAAAGTTTTGCGCAGTTGACTTCCTTTAAAGTACCCATTCACTAAAAATTCAAGATTTAATAGGTCCATTTCATAAAGTCATTTTCAATATTTGGTACAGTCTGAGACCAAAAACAAAAAAGTGGACCATGCCCGTAGAAGTCTATGGGCCTGTAAGTTGCCTTCATAACCAGCACAGAGAACTTGGGGCACTGGATGTAAACAATCCCCGAAGGCCATGGCTTGTTGAACCCCCAGTAACTATGCATCTTTGGCGCGGGAGGGTGGGATCCATTAGATCGGGGTAGAGGTGAAAAAAGGACAGCAAGGCACCAATTTTTGTGCCCCTTCCTCTCCTCCGTTACCTGTGCAGGTCAGCCATTGGGAAAACCGGACCAGAAGGCGCGGACCAGAAGGCGCGGACCAGAAGGCGCGGACCAGAAGGCGCGGACCAGAAGGCGCGGACCAGAAGGCGCGGACCAGAACTCTTCAACCTGATTTGTTTTGAGGAGCTGGTAACAAAAGTATTTGGATGGAGTAAGGGTTATTAGATTGTCCTCTGTCCTGGTGACTCACTGGGGCTGAAAGTGATTGGAAAACTACAATTGGGAGCTTGTAGAGAAGGATATGGTACACTCCATACACTTCTCCAGCCAAATAGCTGCAATGCTATAAATGGGATGGTGCCACCACCGAGAAGGCTTTCCCTTTACTGCCATTCCATAATGGTCAGGTTTGAGTACCACCATCCCACCATATGCTCAAAGGGCCTTTAATAGTCACAGAACGAGCAATGATGTGGATCACCTAAGTCCTTCATGCCCGATGAAGAAGCTGTGTGCTGTGAAACATTGTTTGCTGTGTAAATATTGAACGTCTACTCTGAGCATATGATGTGCTGGTGATAGGTGACCTTTCCCCCCATTTTAAGCCGTCACTGGAATAGCAATAAAGGGGAAACCTTCCAATGACAACTGTTTTCAGTGACAACTGTCTAAGCAGGATTTCCCCCACTTGAGAGATTATCCTTTACTTCCTGATGTGTCTACGGGACAAGTGAAAAATGTTCCCAATGGGACTCAGCCAGCAAGCAAAAAAAGGTTAACCCTTCTCTAGTCTACCCAAAACAAAAAAAGTTTGTCTTTAGATATTAATCCAGATCATTTCCAACATGTATTTATAAAAAAACACACAAAAAAAGGCTTTAAAGCGGAAGTAAACCCATTGATTTAACCATTTCAAAACAGCTACATTCCCATCACATTGGTTGTACTCTCAACCAAACTGTCAAACCATCCAACGGCTGGTGTCATAACTGATCACATGTGCAGCACCATGGCAGTTGAAGATTAAACCTAGGCCAAGATGGCAGCTTCCTTGGCTGAAAACGATAGGAGGGTTTACTTTCACTTTAAACATAATCGGTGGTTACCAACAGTCATTATATTGGATCCCAATATTAAAGTATCTACGGTCAAAATGTACAATCCTAGCAAATTATTTCTAGCCTACTGAACAATCTTGAAGTTTGCAAACGTACTTTCTGAAGACACCCACCAAGGCCTGTAGCACTGCGCCCTGTGAGGAGGCACTGCGCCCTGTGAGGAGGCACTGCGCCCTGTGAGGAGGCACTGCGCCCTGTGAGGAGGCACTGCGCCCTGTGAGGAGGCACTGCGCCCTGTGAGGAGGCACTGCTGTGTCAACATTTCACAGAGCCTGCCTTCTGAACAACAGAGGCGAGGTTGCGGTTATAGCTGCAAAGGGTGGGCCAACTCAATATTGAACCCTACGGACCAAGACGTCATTAAAGCTAGTGTGCATGTAAAGGCAGGCTTCTCAATACTTTTGGTAATATAGTGTAAGTGGACCCGTCCCCTGTGCAATAAGATTATAAAATTTACAAGTGTTGGAAAATAAAAATAAAAAAATCGGGATAAAAATGAGTGACCCCTTCATATAGTCTCGGATCTGCTCACTTTTTGATTATAAAGAGTAAGATCTGCACCGAAAAAGCTCACCATTTACAAACTGGCTCAGAGCAGCCGAATCCAATATTTACCCTCAAATTCCGAAACATAACGACGTGTCATGGAGCCAACGTGAAGCCATATGTCCCTTTGAAGGCCAGGAATCAGAATTCTTCAGATGGACATGGCTTTAAATCTGATTTTCTTACCCCCCCTCAGCCATTCCATTACAAGTTCCCTGTTGGGGGTCGCAGGATGATCCTTCCCTGGGGAACTCCAACCACTTTCTCCGCAGGGTCAAGCCAAGTTTAAAGCAGCCCCCCTGACTTTGGTGATCTCTGACGGGGGGATTGGGTGGCCTGAGAGGCCATTTCATTCAGGCGGAGAATGGGGTGGGGTGGGGAGTTGAGTTGTTTTGGTCTTGGTGAATGACGCCTTGTATAGGGGCACGCATTGCTCCTGACCTTCACGTGTGACCGCATTTAAACCCTTTGATCAGCGGAGTGGTCTTGGCTCATTGTTCTACATTGTTTACCGTCCATCTGGCAATGGAAGTGTTCCTGAATCAATGTGCCAATTTTCTATTCCTGGTCTTAAATAAAAATCTGTTCATGCAGAACTCCAGGCAGATTCATGTAGCTATATATTAAAAATTTTGTTTTTTTTTTTTTAGGCTGAAGTACCTGAAGTTGGCTTTGCAAATACAGCAGAGAAAGAGGGGCAACCCAGGAAGTCAATCAGGTGAGCTACATGCAAGTACACTGAAAGGATAATGGAGAACGAGCAGAAGGAGGACCTCATCTCTGCTGCTCCTTTACCATCCAATCAGCAGCCTGGCGTGCAGAGGACTGCATTCCTTAAAATAAGGGGAAAAAAAAAAAGTTTAGCTTTGGATTGGTGGGGAGCAATTAAAAACACCAACAGTTATTGCAGTCTGTGCCCCCCCCCCACCCGATTGGGATATTCGTTTTGCTAGTCCTGTTTACAGTTCGCATTGAAAGTAAAAGACGTAGTAGAGGGTAAACCTAATGGTGACACCAGTTCTGGTGAGCAGGCCCCTCCCCCACCCCTAAAAGAATTCCCTTAAGGCCAGCGCCTGCCGACCAAGGCCGGGCCAAGGGAGGTGGTCCGGAGGGGGTGGCTGCCCTGGACGCAGTGGTTTTTCTGTTACAAGGCTGACAGAAGTAGTAACAGCAATGATTTTGACACGCTAGTGATGGTTGTGCAAGCTTAGAGGATCTGATGCCCATCATGAACGTGGGAGGAGGGGGCACCGTTTAGCCCCTTCCCCTCCTAAAGGGGGCACCGTTTAGCCCCAGTGTCATTAGTACAGTGACAATGCATATTTTTAGCACTTTTCACTGTATTGATGTCGCTGGTTCCCAAAAAAGCAACACTTAGTGTATGACTTGTCCACCACAATATAGCAGTGCTGCTACAAGTCGCTGATCGCCACCATTGCTAGTAAAAAAATCCCATAGTTTGTGGACGATATAACTTTTGCAACAACCAAACACACACTTATTTTTTCCCCCACAAATACGTAGCAGAATACATATTGGCCTAAATTGATGAAGAAATTTAGAATTTTTTTTTTTTAACTTATTTTAGTGGATGTTTTATAGCAGAAAGCAAATATATATATATAATAGCTGGTCAGTTTTTTGTTAGCGCACAACTGCAGAGGTGATAACCAAAAAACTGTGGGGATAAAAAAAAAAAAAAAAAAGTTTTTTGGGTTCAACATCGCACGACCGCGCAATTGCCAGTTAAAATAACGCAGTGACGCATCACGAAAAATGGCCCGGTTGTGAAGTGCGGGCGGGGGGGGTTAAATCTTCTGGACTTGAAGTGTTTAAAGTAGAACTTTAGGCAACATTTTGGATAGGGTGAGATTTCCCCACCCCCTTGTGCAGGGTGGTCTGGTGCCCATCCTGTACTAAGGACCGCTCACCGCTTCCCTCTCCTTGTGCAAGGCGGTCTGGTTCCCGCCACCCTCTTGTTCTAAGGACCACTCACCGCTTCCCTCTCTCCCTGTGCAGGGTGGTCTGGTCCCCATCCTGTACCAAGGACCACTCACTGCTTCCCTCTCCTTGTGCAGGGTGGTCTGGTTCCTGCCCCCCTCCTGTACTAAGGACCGCTCACCGCTTCCCTCCCCTTGTGCAGGGTGGTCTGGGTC
This sequence comes from Lithobates pipiens, assembly GCF_037356315.1. Lineage (NCBI taxonomy): Eukaryota > Metazoa > Chordata > Amphibia > Anura > Ranidae > Lithobates > Lithobates pipiens. Next base: position 222,718,382 of record NW_027507789.1, read on the forward strand.
CCACCCCCCTCCTGTACTAAGGACCACTCACCGTTTCCCTCTCTCCCTGTGCAGGGTGGTCTGGTCCCCATCCTGTACCAAGGACCACTCACTGCTTCCCTCTCCTTGTGCAGGGTGGTCTGGTTCCTGCCCCCCTCCTGTACTAAGGACCGCTCACCGCTTCCCTCCCCTTGTGCAGGGTGGTCTGGGTCCCACCCCCCTCCTGTACTAAGGACCACTCACCGTTTCCCTCTCTCCCTGTGCAGGGTGGTCTGGTCCCCATCCCCCTCCTGTACCAAGGACCGCTCCCTGCTTCCCTCTCCTTGTGCAGGGTGGTCTGGTTCCCGCCCCCCCTCCCGTACTAAGGACCGCTCACCGCTTCCCTCTCTCCTTGTGCAGGTTGATTAGTACAGGAGGGGAGGCGGAGACCAGACCAAAGACTGGTCACTGCTCTTTCCTTGTGCAGGGTGACTGGTCTGGCCTCCACCCCCCTCCTGTAAGACCACTCCCTGCTGCCCTCTCCCTGTGCAGGGTGACTGGCTGCATCTCCACCCCCTCCTGTAGTTTTCTGCAGTCAGCCTGTGGTGGGTGGAGCCTGCTGGGCCCCTCCCGACTTCTCCGCACAAGCTATGTACAGCACAGCGATGTCGCTGCTGCTTTTTACAAGGTAATATCTAGATTTGGAAAAGCATCTGCTGCATGCAAAAGTGTATTTAGATACTTTGCGGCTTTAAAGGAAAGTTTTGTGCCTGTGACTCAGCTCTAAACATGAAAGTGATCACTGCAGTAAGAATTATATGCTAGGGTTTTTTTTTTTTTTTTTTAATGGCCTCTTAAATAAAAAAAAGGGCATTATCTGTAGCCAAGTCCATTTCCTCAGCGTGCCCAGGACGCTCCACGAGACCAGCTAACAGGATCTGACAAATCCAGGTGACATAACTGCAAGCTGTCCCATATAACACGGCATATGTGCACATTTTAATGCAAATTCTCCTCTCCAGAGCGCGAGATGTTCCAAATTCAGTTCTTTCACCGGTTAAAATTAGATTGTGGAACAGGCATCGGAGCTCAGCATCTAGAGGACGCAGCGACTGAAATAAGTAGGCTTGCCAGGGCTTGTATGTAGGGGTGCAGGAAACCAAACGCTTAAGCCGAGCAGATAAACGCCAAGGTTTTATTTAACCAATAGAAGGCCGTAGCCCAAGAATGAAAAGCGACATTCAGGGGGAAAAAAAAATAAAAATAAAGTGACATGCTCTATTAGGACCCTCCCGGATGCTGATCTTCTCAATACTCGTGCATCTACAAAGCTCCACTTGCTAACCCTGTGTAAGCTCCCCGTATTAGAGCTTACACAGGGGTTACTTCCTCCCATGGCCATCTTCAATTTGGCAAAAAAGCCGATACCCAAGATAGTGTTTGGCATTGCCGTGGCAGCTAAAGTCTAGGCAATGCATCTTTGAAGGACAAGATCATACACCCCCTCAATACCCAGAAGGGCAGGGTACTAAGGGTGCCAAAGGAGCAGACAGTGGAGCCCCATCAGGAGGTGAGGGCTTACTATAGTGACTGTGTAAATATCAGCTCCATAAACCCATTAATCCCATCTCTTATTGTAATCTGATCTGCAGAGGCAACGTTACATGCCCGTGTATCACTCCTCAAAACTTGTGTACCACCACACTTATGGGAGCCTTCCATAAAAAATGGCGGCTGCCTCACACACCGACCTCCCCGTTACATGAAAAGTGAATGAGATGGGTAAAAGATGGCGTCAGCTCCTGTTCACTTGTAGAGGAACTCTTCAGACACTTCACTTTCCTTTTCGTGGTGTAGAGGGTTCTACGATAAACCCCACCAAAAATGGCAGAAGGCATCTGGGGAGTCCGACAGGTGGAGAAGAACAGGAGTCAACACCATCTTTACCCATCACAATCACATTTACACAAAGTCTGTCTGTCGGCAGACAGTCACCATTTTGTTGTAGTCCACTGGAGCCCGACAAGCCGGGGCTCTGTCAAGACGGCCAACTCATCAAAATTTCGACCACGTCACTTCTGGTTGCTTTAAAACCACCAGTAAATTTGGAGATTTTGAAGAACTGCTGTTTGGACACACCAGCAACCAAATACAGTCCGGTGCATAGGGTTGGCACCTCATCCCTTTAAAACCAAACATTACGCAGGTTCAGTGGCTAAGGTGGTAATTAAACTTCCTTGGTGCCTTATCTGCATTAAAATAGGATTTTGGTGGGCCTTTTATTGGGCACCCTTCTGCTTTCCAAGAGCCTGTACTGGCATGCGCCAAAACTCAAAAGTGCGCAGCCACACAGGCATAACACTAGGGAAGCCTGGCATTTGATTTGCCAAGTTTCTGTAAGGGCCATGCATTGGCGGGCACTCTGAGCTGAAAGTGTGCAGCTGCGCAGGCCTAACACTATGGAAGACCCATACTTCTGTAAGAGCCCTGCATTGGGGTGCCCAAGGCTTCTGTTAGGACTGCTCATGCAGTGCACATTATCAATCTCACCACCCTGCCCAGGCGGTGCATGTGGAATGCAGGGCCCGTCAGGGGAGATCTCTTCCCGTTGACCCATTGCTTTCCATGTCTTTTGGGTGGCTGGGCCTATATTAAGGTAAGGGCCTGGGAGCTGCAGCTCCAATAGCCCCTACGTTAATCCAGCCCTGAGCCTCAGAACCTGTGCAACTCATACGTGTTCGGGTTTAAAGGGATGAGGTGGCAACTCTACCGGTGCACGATATTATAAGTGGATATTGTTACTCTATGCTGATACTAACAAAATGGCCGCCTCCAGGGCTGCAAAAACGTTGCCCTCGTTAGCAGCCGTGCTGTCAAAGCAGCTAAATCTTCCTGTACTGGACCGTTTTCTTTTGCCGGTGTTGTGTCCAAACAGCAATTCGTCAAAATCTCCAATTACTGACAGTTTTAAATAAACCAGAAGTGACGTGGTTGGAGTGTGACAGAACACCGATCTGTCTAATGCACCAGTCTTTTCACAAGCTGATCCGACTGTCACAGGTTGGGGGGGGGGGGGGGGGATTTGAGAGGTACCATTTTCATTGCTTTGGGCTACAGTTATGGCAGCATTGTGTTCATAGCCATAAGCCATGACCAACAATTAGGAGTTAATCGAACATCGTGGCATGCCAGTAGACAACCTGGCCTGTGGCTTGTAGGGTGAAACCCCTAAAAGAGTGGACATGGGAGACCATCTTACCATGGCAGTACGTGTTTAAAGGAACCCAATGACACGACAGATCATGCCTACATATCAAAGCACCTTCGAATGTCTAGCTTTAAGACCAAAATTCAGTAGATGTTCTCGCACATCCAACTTCCTCTCCATTGTTTTTCCCCAATTAGACAAACACCCAAGCAACAATTTTCCCAGTCTAATATGGTTGTTCAAAGATCAGCTCACTCAGAATCTGATTATTATAGACAGTCCGATGGGCCGAGTCATCCCCACTGTTCTTATTTCTTAGGTGCTCCAACATTCAGAACTACCACCATAATTGCAGATTCTGTTCCTGTCCGTCTCAATGTTTTCCCAGCTCCTCCGGCTTCAATCTCCATTATATAATAGAAGCAAAAACCTATTGGGGATGTTTGGGAACCCATCACAATGAACACAGCAGGTATACAGACCTGGGAACTAAGCGCAGAAGTGATAGGCGCCTCTCATAAATGGACACAGCAGGTGTACAGAACCCAGGAACTAAGATAGGAGCCTCTCATAAATGGCTACAATAAGTGTGTAGGCTCAGGATAAAAGCACGCAGATTGTGAGAATCCCTCATAATAGGCACAGCAAGTGTGACACCCTGGAAACTTAACACAATAAGTCATGGGAACCCCTTCATAAGGGGCACAGGCGTTAAGACCCTGGAACTCAGCTCAGGGATGGTGGGAACCCCTCAATTGGCACAGCGGGTGTACAGACCCAGGAACTCAGCATAGGGATGGTAGGAACCCCTCATAATGGGCACAGCGGGTGTACAGACCAGGGAACTCAGTACATGGATGGAACCCATGAAAATGGGCACAGCAGGTGTACACACCAAGTAACTCAAAGGGATGGTGGAACCCATCATAATGGGTACAGCGGGTGTATAGACCAGGGAACTCAGCACAGGGATGGTGGAAACCCATCATAATGGGCGCAGTAGGCGTATAGACCAGGGGACTCAGCACAGGGATGGTGGAAACCCATCATAATGGGCGCAGTAGGCGTATAGACCAGGGAACTCAGCACAGGGATGGTGGAAACCCATCATAATGGGCGCAGTAGGCGTATAGACCAGGGAACTCAGCACAGGGATGGTGGAAACCCCTCATAATGGGCGCAGGTAGGCATATAGACCAGGGAACTCAGCACAGGGATGTGGGAACCCATCATCATGGGCACAGAGTGTATACAGACCAGGGAGCTCAGTACAGGGATGGAACCCATAAAAATGGGCACAGCAGGTGTACACACCAAGTAACCCCTCAATGGGCAGTGTGTATACAGACCTGGGAACTCGGCACAGGATGGTGGGAACCCATCATAATGGGCAGGCGGTGTACAGACCAGGGAACTCAGCACAGGGATGGTGGGAACCCCTCAATGGGTGTACAGACCAGGGAACTCAGTACAGGGATGGTGGGAACCCCTCAATGGGCGCAGTAGGTGTATAGACCCGGGAACTCAGTACAGGGATGGTGGGAACCCCTCAATGCAATGAATCCAATGGACAAGCTCCATCTACAAGCACTAGACACTGACTAACCCCCACCCCTGCCCACCCCCCCAGTCTCAGAACTCCAGATGCATCCGACTCTATTAGGGTTAAGATCCTAAATTGCATTACAACCTTCTGGTTCATTTTATGCGGTTATCACATAATAGTATTTAAAATCCAACAAAAATTCTAACCTTGAATGAACCTTTGATACGACGGCATGGCAGCTGCCCTTGCCAACTTTATAAAGTAGGTTTCGTGGCTTTTGCCTGAGGCTTTGTTCCACCATTTAGTCCCCGACCTGCAACAAGCATATGAGAGACCTTCAGCCATTGGGCTTTCACTTGACCGCATGCTTGCTCCATGCCAGCGACTGGGGTGAATGAAAAAAAAAAGGGACCAGAACGACAGCCAGGGAGCCCACATCTTTCACAATGCCAACGGTGGCAGCTTTTGTGCGTTTGTCCTCTATTTCCTTTTACTAAGAACCTGTGGTCCCTGCAGCACCGGCATCAATGCCCACCAGGGTTCTAACAGTATAGATAGTTTCTGGATTGAATGGAGAATCGCAAGGAAAACAAATGCATTGGAAGCTAAAAAAAAAAAGTAGATTAATACCAAACTGACTGCAGAAAGGACATTAGAGTGTAAGCTCAGTTGATCCGCTTGTCTACATGCCCTGAAATGCAGCAGAACGTCAGTAGAAAAAAAAAAAAAACGCTATTAAAAAAAAGGATCGCGTTCTGATCCCAACCGAGAACACGGCGATATTCCACAAAGAAAATATTCTGAAAGCGAAACTTCACTTTATTCTTCTCCGGGAGCAAAAAAAAAAAAATTAACCTTTTACTGACTGCTACCTCAATCTGCCGCAATAGATTTGTGATCCGTGGCAGGAATCTTAAAGTGCAAAAAAATGAAAACAAAAACCCCTTAAAAAAGAAAAAAATTCTAATAGTCACTGTGCGGAGCCCTGATAATAACCCCCTTACCCCCATCGCGGAAGGTGCTGCAACAACAACAAGCTTATATGGAAAGTTCTCGCCTGACTAAGCACGGTGAAATTGAGAAGGCGCAACCCCCCCCCCCCCCCAAAAAAAGAAATCCTCCAAAATAATTCAGTCCAATAAGCCGTCTTTTTTCTTTAGAAGCAAACCAAATTAGATTTGCTTTTCAAAGAGCTGCTGCAGCAGTTTGCACGCCGCTAGACCCTTCCCCGACAAGCGTGGCAGCGGGTAGCTCATCTATTAGACAGCGAGCCTCAGTGATGTCGGCTTATTTGCCCCCCAGACGGTACGGAAAAAAAAAAAAAAAAAAACCCAGACGTCTGAAAGGCTTTGTCTGTCTCGTTAGATGGGGGGGGGGGGGGGGGGCGCGCAAGAAGCGCAATGAATTACCTCGCAGACCTCTGCGCAGCCCGATAACAATAAGCACCACGTTCAGCTGTCTTGTTTGCTGGAGGTTTTCGACTCGCAAGACAGTTAAGAAAGTCAGAATTTCAAGCAATCCGAGGCGATTTACGGGGCTTTTGGGGGGAGCGAAGCGCGGTGAACCCCCACCCTATTTGTATTTTTTTTTTACTTTTAGTATTTAGATTTTTAGATACATGAAACCTCGCAGCTCCATATTATAAAGTGAAATTCACCAATATAAGAGGAAGCTGATCACCGTTTCCATAGAAAGTGATGAAAAGGCAAATATTAACAAGCCAATTAAAAATCCATCCTATGACAAACTACTCAGTCCTTTTACATCTTCTACACAGCGGCCCTCACTATGTGTT
>NW_027507789.1:222725088-222750088 GCF_037356315.1 Lithobates pipiens
TTATACCTTAATCAAATACATAGATCAGAATCATTTTGGGTCATTTCAAGATCATTTTGGGGTTAGGTTACAATCAAGACATTAGTTCCTACAGAACTGTCAGATACTTGAACCCATTTATCAGAAAGGTGAACAAAATGCAAGTTTCGGAATCCATTGCAGGTTTGTCAATCAAGCATATATCTTCTTATTTTACAGTAGAAGGGATCCAAGAAGGGGGATCCAAGAAGGGGGATCCAAGAAGGGGGATCCAAGAAGGGGGATCCAAGAAGGGGGATCCAAGAAGGGGGATCCAAGAAGACCAAGGGGATCCAAGAAGGGGGATCCAAGAAGGGGGATCCAAGAAGGGGGATCCAAGAAGGGGGATCCGCACTGCCTGTGCCTCCCCCAAAATACTTGCTCAGGGGTGCACTGGCATCCCTGACTGAGCCTTTTATCAAATACACGGATCAGAACCAGTTTGGTCATTTAAAGAAAATTTTGGGTGTTACGATTAAGAGGTTCGTTCCTAAAGAACTGCCAGATCCTCGAGCCCCCTCCACCAATGTAAAATACCAAGTTTGGAATCCATTGCAGGCTTGTCAATGAAGCATATCTTAATATTTTACAGTTCAAATATTCGAAGGAGGATGCCTGCACCCCCCTAAAATACTTGATTGGGGTGCAATGGCATTCGTGACCAAGCCTTATACTTTTATCAAATACATGGATCCGAATCAGTTTGGTAATTTTGGGGGTTAGGGTACGATTAAGAGGTTAGTTCCTAAACCAGATCCTTGAACCACTCTACCAATCGAAGCACTGCCTGTACCCCCCCCCCCCCCCTCCCAAATACTTGCACGGGGTGCAAGGGTATCCCTGACCAAGCCTTATACCTTTATCAAATAAAATGAATCAGAATTAGTTTGCTCATTTAAAGATCAATTTGGGGGCTTAGGTTAAGATTTAGAGCTGCCAGATTCTTGAACCCCATGTACCAAAAAGTAAAAAAATAAAATAAAAACAAATGCAGGTTTGTCGATCGAGCAGATCCCCCAAAATATTTTACATATCCTAAGAAGGATTATCAGTGCTGCAGTTTGATATCTAGCCATCTCCGAAGGAAATGAAGGTTCCAAGCATGCCCGTCTAGACTTCCAAAGCATGCTGGGACTTGCGGTTCCTTAAGGCTGGATTCACACCTATGGCAGTTTTAGTGCATTTTGCACTACAAAAACGTGTTCCATAGGAAACCATGTTAAATAGACTGTAGTGCAAATCTGCAAAATGCAAAAAGCACTAAATCTGCATAGGTGTGAATCCAGCCTAACAACCCGATGTGAAACATTGACCATCTTCCAAACCTTCTCTTCAATTCTATATATAACTACATATACAGCACAGACTTCTTCCTCCAAGTCATCAGTCAAGACATTTGAAAAATAAAAAATACAAATAAAAAAGGGGACTGTTGAGCTTTATGAAATGTGCATAATAATATCCTAATAAAATAATTTTTTTGTTTTTATTCTAAAGTTTTTGTGTCTTGTAGCACAAGGAGATGACTGAACGGCATATCTAGCAAGTATATTGCTTAAGAACAATCAGGAAAACAGGTCATTTAAGGCAATGATTTTATAAACCCTGCGTCATCGTTAAAACCGATAAAAAAAAAAAAAAAAAAAAAGAAGGAGAGATTCCTTACCGATCTAAAATGATAATTGCATATTCGACTAAAGAGACTATTAGACGGTTAAACAGAAACCCCAAGAAGCCGGCACTAATTATCTGCTTCTTGCCCTGACACTTTGTGTTAAGTGTGTGGGAATTAACACGAACCAACCCAGGATAAAAAAAAAAAAAAAAAAAAAAAAACACACGACGATTAAAAACTGCGCACCTCATTTTAATGCTAAACGCCATCTAAATCACAGATCTTTATTTATGAAAATAACTTTCAGCTACAGTTCTTGATCTGGCTTCTTAGTTACCACGACCTCCCTTAAAGCGATCTCTAACAGATTCAGGATTTATACAAAATAAAAAAAATTCTAAAGATGGAAGGGAGCGAAGGAAATTAAACGGCTTCTTGGAAGAAGGGGGGGGGGAGGGGGGGGATTTGTGGCTGCGATAATGGCGATCAATAAAGAGCCTCTAGGTCTACGGTTTTGGCTATCGCCTCTTGCGGTCGGGGCTCTTTAAGTTAAAAAAAATAAAAATTGTTCGCCTGCCAAGCGAGGGACCTCTGTCGATTGCTATTTGGACGCAGACCCAGCCAGCAAGCTGTCTGGTCAACCTCCCGAGGGGTGGGGGGGGGGGGGAATTGTCACTCTCCCCCCCCCCCCCCTCTTCCTCCTCCTGTCTCCCAAAAAATTTTGGTGCAGTCACTGCTCCCAGCTCAGTTGCAGAGACATAAAAAAAAATAAAAAAAATAAAAAACACACAGTGCAGCTGCAGACATAACAGTTAGACTTTTTAACTCTTAAAACTTACGCAACTGACAGTCAATGCTAAACTTCCTGAGGGCTCGTAAAAAAGCAGCATTAAGCAAGGTTTTTATTTGAAGTTTTCCCCGTTTAAAAAAAAAAAAAAAAAAAAAAAGGTGTTACCGCAACATTCCAGATTCAAAAGGAATGGTGAACAATTCTTGTTCATTAGGCAATAGTTTCTGCGCAAATGAAAAAAAAAAAAAAATGGTAGACGTTGCGTCAGTGTCGTAGACACAGCTGAGGTCATTGTCACTTGCTCCAGTCTGAGGCAAAACAAAAAAAAAATCCAACAAAAAGCACAGAATGGCCTAGAAATTCTAAACACTTGAAAACTAAAAAAAGAAAAAAAAAAAAAAAAAGTTAAGAATTTGCAGGAAAAGGAGAGAAGCAGACAGGAAGTCTCCATAGATTTAAGGGGGGGGGGGGGGGGTCATGCAACGCATTCAAATGTTTGCTGTTGCCCAAAACTAAAAGGAGGATCGGAGGAAACCATTCCAGACTGCGATCCCTCTACAGTCTACACCTTCCTGACAAAGTTCAGCAATCGGAGATATTTGTAAACAATGTTGGTTTCAGGATACATGTCTAGGAAATAAAAGGAACTTCCTAATAAACAAACACAGAAATGGGAACTTTGACTTCCTCTACAGCAGAGATAATCAGAATGACGGGGGGGGGGGGGGGGGGGGGCGATCCCTTCCCTCTAAAATCCCAGTACTTCTGTCACAACAGAAGCCTCTGAGTCCCTTTAATAATGGAGGAACCTACGAGGGGTAACTCGGAAAATGTAGAAGGACACGTTAGATACGTTGTTGCAGGAATGTGAGATACTTGTCCAATGAGGACAGAGCCGAGTCTAGAAGGGAACGTTAGATACAATGTATCATTGGGGATACAGCCAAGTCTAAGGAAAGGTTGGATACAATGTATCATTGGGGATACAGCCAAGTCTAAGGAAAGGTTGGATACAATGTATCATTGGGGGATACAGCCAAGTCTAGAAGGAAATATTAGTTACAATGTAGCAGTGAGGACAGAGGAGTCTAAAAGGGAAAGTTTTCTGTATCCCCAATGATACATTGTATCTAACTTTCCCTTTTAGACTCACCTTTGTCCTCACTGCTACATTGTAACTAATATTTCCTTCTAGACTTAGTTGTATCCACAATGATGCACTGTATCCAAGTCTAGAAAGAAAAGGTTAGATAGAATGTATTGTTGGGGATACAGCTAACATTTCCTTCTAGACTTGGATACAGTGCATCATTGGGAACAGCCAAGTCTAGAAGGAAATATTAGTTACAATGTAGCAGTGAGGACAGAGGTGAGTCTACAAGGGAAAGTTGAATACAATGTATCATTGAGGATACAGCAAACTTTCCCTTGTAGACTCACCTTTGTCCTCACTGCTACATTGTAACTAATATTTCCTTCTAGACTTAGTTGTATCCCCAAAGATACAATGTATCCAAGTCTAGAAGGAAAGGTTAGATAGCTGTATCCCGCAATGATACATTGTAAGTCTAGAAGGAAAGGTTAGGTACAATGTATCATCGGGGATACAGCCACATCTAGAGGGAAAGGTTTAATACAATGTATCATCAGGGATACAGCTAAATCTAGAAAGAAAAGTTAGATACAATGCATCATCGGGGATATAGCCACGTCTAGAGGAAAAGGTTTGATACTATGCATCATCGGGATACAGCTAAATCTAGAAGGAAAGATTAGATACAATGTATCATCGGGGATACAGCCACGTCTAGAGGAAAAGGTTTGATACAATGTATCATCGGGGATACAGCCACGTCTAGAGGAAAAGGTTTGATACAATGTATCATCGGGGATACAGCCACGTCTAGAGGAAAAGGTTTGATACAATGTATCATCGGGGATACAGCCACGTCTAGAGGAAAAGGTTTGATACAATGTATCATTGGGGACACAGCCACATCTAAAGGAAAAGGTTTGATACAATGTATCATCGGGGATACAGCCACGTCTAGAGGAAAAGGTTTGATACAATGTATCATTGGGGACACAGCCACATCTAAAGGAAAAGGTTTGATACAATGTATCATCGGGGATACAGCCACGTCTAGAGGAAAAGGTTTGATACAATGTATCATTGGGGACACAGCCACGTCTAGAGGAAAAGGTTTGATACAATGTATCATCGGGGATACAGCCACGTCTAGAGGAAAAGGTTTGATACAATGTATCATCGGGGATACAGCCACGTCTAGAGGAAAAGGTTTGATACAATGTATCATTGGGGACACAGCCACGTCTAGAGGAAAAGGTTTGATACAATGTATCATTGGGGACACAGCCACGTCTAAAGGAAAAGGTTTGATACAATGTATCATCGGGGACACAGCCACGTCTAGAGGAAAAGGTTTGATACAATGTATCATTGGGGACACAGCCACGTCTAGAGGGAAATGTAGAATAAAGCAGTGAGGTCAGCATTAAGTCTAGATGGGAAAGTTGGCTACAATGTATCATTGGAGACACAGCTGAGTCTATAAGGAAAGGTTACCATGTAACAGTGAGGACAGAGCGGAGTCCAGAATGGAGCGTTAGATACAATGTATCACTGAGGACACAGCTAAGGTTGGATACAACGTAGGCGTGAGGAGCACAGAGCTGAGTCTAGAAGGAAATGTTGTATACAATGTATCAGTGAAGGCAGATCTGAGCCTGGAAGGAAATGTATAAATGTATCCATAAGGAGAGATCCGAGTCTATAAAGGAAGGAAATTTTGGATATAATGTATCAGGGAGGACAGACCTGAGTCTATAAGGAAGGAAATGTATACAATGTATCACTGAGGGGGACAGATCTGGGTGTAGAAGGAAGGAAATGTCGGATACAACGCATCAGTGAAGACAGAGTGAAGTCTGGAAGGAAGGCAATTCTGTATACAATGTATCAGTAAGGACAGAGCTTAGTCTGGAAGGAAAGGTTGTATACAATGTATCAGTAAGGACAGATCTAAGTCTGGAAGGAAGGAAATGTCGGATACAATGTATCATTAAGGAGGACAGACTTCAAGCTAAGGCAGGAAAGAATGCGTACAATGTATCAGAAAGGACAGAGTTGAGTGTAGAAGGAAGCAAAGGTTAAATACAATGTATAAATAAGGACACAGCTTAGTCTGGAGGGAAGAAAAGGTTGTATACAATGTATCAAAGGACAGATCCGAGTCTATAAAGGAAGGAAATGTCGGCTGCAATGTATCAGAGGACAGATCTGGGTCTAGAAGGAAGGAAAGGTTGTATACAATGTATCAAAGGACAGATCCGAGTGTAGAAGGAAGCTAATGTCGGTTACAATGTATTAGAGGACAGATCTGGGTCTATAATGAAGGGAAGGTTGTATACAATGTATCAGAGGACAGATCCGAGTCTATAAGGAAGGGAAGGTTGTATACAATGTATCAGGACAGATCCGAGTCTATAAGGAAGGGAAGGTTGTATACAATGTATCACGACAGATCCGAGTCTATAAGGAAGGGAAGGTTGTATACAATGTATCACGACAGATCCGAGTCTATAAGGAAGGGAAGGTTGTATACAATGTATCACGACAGATCCGAGTCTATAAGGAAGGGAAGGTTGTATACAATGTATCACGACAGATCCGAGTCTATAAGGAAGGGAAGGTTGTATACAATGTATCAGAGGACAGATCCGAGTCTATAAGGAAGGGAAGGTTGTATACAATGTATCAGGACAGATCCGAGTCTATAAGGAAGGGAAGGTTGTATACAATGTATCAGGACAGATCCGAGTCTATAAGGAAGGGAAGGTTGTATACAATGTATCAGGACAGATCCGAGTCTATAAGGAAGGGAAGGTTGTATACAATGTATCACGACAGATCCGAGTCTATAAGGAAGGGAAGGTTGTATACAATGTAGCACGACAGATCCAAGTCTATAAGGAAGGGAAGGTTGTATACAATGTATCAGGACAGATCTGGGTCTATAAGGAAGGGAAGGTTGTATACAATGTAGCACGACAGATCCGAGTCTATAAGGAAGGGAAGGTTGTATACAATGTAGCACGACAGATCCAAGTCTATAAGGAAGGGAAGGTTGTATACAATGTATCAGGACAGATCTGGGTCTATAAGGAAGGGAAGGTTATATACAATGTATCACGACAGATCCGAGTCTATAAGGAAGGGAAGGTTGTATACAATGTATCAGGACAGATCCGGGTCTATAAGGAAGGGAAGGTTGTATACAATGTATCAGGACAGATCCGAGTCTATAAAGAAGGGAATGCCGGCTACAATGTATCAGAAGCGCCTCCAGTGAGCCGAGCCTCTCTCCCCTCCCCCTCCTATACAATGTACAGAAAACTTCACAGAAACTTTCCCAAGTCTCCTCCATAGACTCAGCACAGACAAGAACATCACAAGTTCCTCTTCCGCTCAGGAACTACAAGAGCCTGCGTGTGAGAGGCAGGGCAGGCTGGTGCTTGTAGTTCCCCGGGAAGGAGATAATAATAATAATAATAATAGGAATGGTACTCACTGATCTCCATGCTCTGGAATAAAGACCGTTTACAGTTGCATGTACAGGAGACATTGGAGTGGGTGGGGGTGCCGGTACCGTTCAGACCCATCAAGCTGTACATGGAGGGGGGGAGGGGGGGGTAAAGTGGGGGGGTCAGTGAGCTGTACGGGGCACGGTGTGGGGGGACATGGCGGGGATCGGTGCTGGAGGAGGAAGAAGAAGAAGTTACTTGGTATCGGTCCCAGGCTGGAGGAAGGTGGGGGGGGGGGGTAGTTGTATGAAGCTGGGGGTGTTGGGGGGTGCCAGGCTCTGGATTAGTCCCTTCTTGCCCCAGTGCCTGGCTGGGCTGCTGGAAGGAGAGCAGTCAGTGAACTCCCCAGCGCTGTCCTCCTTCCCCCTCCTCAAGTCCAAGGAGATTGCCTTACAGCTGGATCCAACCCCAGGCAGCCAGACGGGCCGTGACGTCAGCGCCAGACTGGGACTGCCCTTCCACCGCACGGGGGCGGGGCTAACGGAGAGGGGGGGAGCTTTTATTGACAGGGCTGGTGAACCACTCAGAAACACCCGGAGGGGCGGGCTCTGCTCTTAAAGGGACATGCACATGGTACAAACTCAGAGTAGCCAACAGAGGGAGATTAGCAAGAGGGAACTTGTCTGGAATTCTTTTTTTTTTTTTTTTTTTTGTTCCTTTGACATTAAATTTCTGGTGAGTTTTAAAGGATGCAGAATAATTTTTTATTTTTTTGTGCAGATATCAGTGACATCATTGCTCTGTCTAAGGGCCCTTTTGCACCGAACGAACGCAGTTGGAACGGCATAGACAGCCCAAAATCAAGGTAATCCTATGGGCACCGGTCACATCATTGCAGTGCAGTTATTAAAAAAAAAAAGTAGAGCACGCCTCATTTTTCTGCACCGTAAATGCAGGGAAGGCGCTACAAATACGTTACAAATGTGCTGCGCCTCCGCATGTACAGAGACTCTCACTATAACAATATATAGATATATATAAAATAATAATAATATACATAGGTGTGCACACAGGGTGTGCCAAGTGTGCCTGGGCACACCCTAATCACCCCACGCACTGCCAATTCCCCCTGCTTCCCGTCTCCCCCCTGCAGAGCTGCCAGCTTCCATCCTCACCTCTCAGGAGCGGGGAAAGGGGCTGGTAAATATTTCATTAACTACCCTTCCTTCCCTTTTCCAAATGAACACAGCTAGTGATCTGCACTGATCGCTCCTGTCTTCATTCTCAACATAACAACACCAAACACACCTCCAAGACCACCACTGCCTTGCTAAAGAAGCTGAGGGTAAAGGAGATGGATTGGCCAAGCATGTCTCCAGACCTAAACCCTATTGAGCATCTGTGGGGCATCCCCAAATGGAAGGTGGAGGAGGGGAAGGTCTCCAACATCCACCAGCTCCATATCCCACAGCAGACAGGACGGCCCGCCCATATTCCACAGCAGACAGGACGGCCCGCCCATATTCCATAGTAGACAGGACGGCCCGCCCATATTCCACAGCAGACAGGACGGCCCGCCCATATTCCATAGTAGACAGGACGGGCCGCCCATATTCCATAGTAGACAGGACGGGCCGCCCATATTCCGTAGTAGACAGGACGGGCTGCCCATATCCCACAGTAGACAGGACGGGCCGCCCATATTCCACAGTAGACAGGACAGGCCACCCATATTCCACAGTAGACAGGACGGGCCGCCCATATCCCACAGTAGACAGGACGGGCCGCCCATATCCCACAGTAGACAGGACAGGCCGCCCATATTCCATAGTAGACAGGACGGGCCGCCCATATTCCACAGTAGACAGGACGGGCCGCCCATATTCCGTAGTAGACAGGACGGGCCGCCCATATTCCGTAGTAGACAGGACGGGCTGCCCATATCCCACAGTAGACAGGACGGGCCGCCCATATTCCATAGTAGACAGGACAGGCCGCCCATATTCCATAGTAGACAGGACAGGCCGCCCATATCCCACAGTAGACAGGACAGGCCGCCTATATTCCACAGTAGACAGAACGGGCCGCCCATATTCCACAGTAGACAGGACGGGCTGCCCATATTCCATAGTAGACAGGACGGGCTGCCCATATCCCACAGTAGACAGGACGGGCCACCCATATTCCATAGTAGACAGGACGGGCCACCCATATTCCATAGTAGACAGGACGGGCTGCCCATATCCCACAGTAGACAGGACAGGCCACCCATATTCCACAGTAGACAGGACGGGCCGCCCATATCCCACAGTAGACAGGACGGGCCGCCCATATCCCACAGTAGACAGGAGGGGCCGCCCATATCCCACAGTAGACAGGACGGGCCACCCATATCCCATAGTAGACAGGACGGGCTGCCCATATCCCACAGTAGACAGGACGGGCTGCCCATATCCCACAGTAGACAGGACGGGCCACCCATATTCCATAGTAGACAGGACGGGCCACCCATATCCCACAGTAGACAGGACGGGCCACCCATATCCCACAGTAGACAGGACAGGCAGCCCATATTCCACAGTAGACAGGACAGGCCACCCATATCCCACAGTAAACAGGACGGGCCACCCATATTCCACAGTAGACAGGACGGGCCGCCCATATTCCGTAGTAGACAGGACGGGCCGCCCATATTCCGTAGTAGACAGGACGGGCTGCCCATATCCCACAGTAGACAGGACGGGCCGCCCATATTCCATAGTAGACAGGACAGGCCGCCCATATTCCATAGTAGACAGGACAGGCCGCCCATATCCCACAGTAGACAGGACAGGCCGCCTATATTCCACAGTAGACAGAACGGGCCGCCCATATTCCACAGTAGACAGGACGGGCTGCCCATATTCCATAGTAGACAGGACGGGCTGCCCATATCCCACAGTAGACAGGACGGGCCACCCATATTCCATAGTAGACAGGACGGGCCACCCATATTCCATAGTAGACAGGACGGGCTGCCCATATCCCACAGTAGACAGGACAGGCCACCCATATTCCACAGTAGACAGGACGGGCCGCCCATATCCCACAGTAGACAGGACGGGCCGCCCATATCCCACAGTAGACAGGACGGGCCGCCCATATCCCACAGTAGACAGGACGGGCCACCCATATCCCATAGTAGACAGGACGGGCTGCCCATATCCCACAGTAGACAGGACGGGCTGCCCATATCCCACAGTAGACAGGACGGGCCACCCATATTCCATAGTAGACAGGACGGGCCACCCATATCCCACAGTAGACAGGACGGGCCACCCATATCCCACAGTAGACAGGACAGGCAGCCCATATTCCACAGTAGACAGGACAGGCCACCCATATCCCACAGTAAACAGGACGGGCCACCCATATTCCACAGTAGACAGGACATATCACTAGGAGAGCATCTCACTTCAAATAGTCTCACCTTTATAATAAATCTGCTCCTGGAAAGTCCTATCTGTATTTTCACCTTCATGATGATGGTTGACACATTTCAGACCCTTGTCTCCCGTCTACAGGTCACATGACTTCTATATCTTAGTACTCTGGTGATAAAACAGACATAGTTGTGGTGAGAGGTAAATCAGTTTGAATAGCGCCATTCTTTCTATGACCCTTATAAAACAAGCCTCTTACCTCCGTATTGGTCCTTTATAATACAATGGAAATCTATTTCCTGGGCCTCCAGAGTAAGCGGGCCTCTGGAGTGAGCGGGCCTCTGGAGTGAGCGGGCCTCTGGAGTAAGCGGGCCTCTGGAGTAAGCGGGCCTCTGGAGTGAGCGGGCTTCTGGAGTGAGCGGGCCTCTGGAGTGAGCGGGCCTCTGGAGTGAGCGGGCTTCTGGAGTGAGCGGGCCTCTGGAGTAAGCGGGCCTCTGGAGTAAGCGGGCCTCTGGAGTGAGCGGGCTTCTGGAGTGAGCGGGCCTCTGGAGTGAACGGGCCTCTGGAGTGAGCGGGCCTCTGGAGTGAGCGGGCCTCCGGAGAGAGTAGGCCTCCGGAGAGAGTGGGCCTCCGGAGAGAGCGGGCCTCTGGAGTGAGCGGGCTTCTGGAGTGAGCGGGCCTCTGGAGTGAGCGGGCCTCTGGAGTGAGTGGCCTCTGGAGAGAGTGGGCCTCTGGAGAGAGCGGGTCTCTGGAGAGAGAAGCCTCTGGAGTGAGCAGGTCTCTGGAGTGAGCGGGCCTTTGGAGTGAGCAGCCTCTGGAGAAAGTGGGCCTCTGGAGAGAGCGGGCCTCTGGAGTGAGCGGGCCTCTGGAGTGAGTGGCCTCTGGAGAGAGTGGGCCTCTGGAGAGAGCGGGTCTCTGGAGAGAGAAGCCTCTGGAGTGAGCAGGTCTCTGGAGTGAGCGGGCCTTTGGAGTGAGCAGCCTCTGGAGAAAGTGGGCCTCTGGAGAGAGCGGGCCTCTGGAGAGAGCGGGCCTCTGGAGTGAGCGTGCCTCTGGTGTAGTAGAATTTGTATATAGGAGGGTGGGGTGATAGCAGGGTTCTGGAGTGAGCAGCCTCCGGAAAGAGCTGGTCTTTGGAGTGAGCGGCCTCTAGAGAGAGCGGGCCTCTAGAGTGAGCGGGCCTCTGGAGAGAGCGGGCCTCTAAAGTGAGCGGGCCTCTGGGGAGAGCAGGCCTCTGGAGTGAGCGGGCCCCTGGAGTGAACGGGGCTCTGAAGAGAGCGGGTCTCTGGAGAGAGCGGCCTCCGGAGTGAGTGGGCCTCTGGAGCGAGCGGGCCTTTGGAGAGAGTGGGCCTTTGGTGTAGTAGAATTTGTCTATAGGAGGGTGGGGTGATAGCACATCCATGTTCTCGGTCCCGGAGCCACTTAGCGGTCCAGCGCTCTTCAGGGCAGGGGCCACACGGGGAATGGCAGAGAGGTCTGCAAGGTCGACACGGTCTGAGTTCAGTTCAAAGGGGGGTACATTGCTGGCCGCTTGTTGGGTCTTTTGGCTCCATTCAATTGGTAGTACGCACTTCGCCAAAGTCACATGACTACATACTTTCCCAGCACAGCAAGGTGGTATAAAATTTGGGCGTGCTGTAAAAAATCTGAAGGACTTTGTGTGCCATATGCTGGTTCCAGGGCAGCAAAGCCGACCTCTTCTCCACGCAGCCATTATTCTGCAACCCTAGTGGCGGCACCTCTCTCAGTGCAGCGTCTGGGGCACACGTTCCCCCTGCCCCCCAAGTTTGTGACCTGAGTACTCAAGCATGGCTTGCTTAAAGTGATTGTAACGCCTCGTCTTTTTTTCTATAAAATGAACAAACCTGTTATACTTATCTCCTCTCTGCAGTTGGTTTTGCACACAGCAGTCTGGATCCTCCTCTTCTCGGGTCCCTCTTCGGCTCTCCTGGCCCCTCCCTCCTGTCGAGTGCCCCCACGGCAAGAACCTTGCTATGGGGGGCACCCGAGCCGAGTCACAGCTCCCTGTGTCCATTCAGACACGGAGGCCCGATTTGGCCTCGCCCCCTCTCTCTCCTGATTGGCTCACTGCCTTTGATTGACAGAGCCGCTGCTGTGTCTCAGCCAATCAGGAGGAGAGTCTTGGACAGCCGAGGAAATCTTGGGCATCACTGGAGAGAGATGGGGCTCCGGTAAGTATTAGGGAGGCTGCTGCACACAGAAGGCTTTTTATCTTAAATGCATAGAATGCACCTTCTAACTTTACAACCTCTTTAAGACATTCCCATCTGTAAATTGAGCTTTACAGGGTGAGCAAGAGGTGCACACAGAAACAGGACCTAGCTTTGTTAGAACATGTTGGATTTTTGACTGCTATCCAATGTGCCATTAGACCCCTCCCCCCACTTCCTGTTCCGGTGACTACCAAACAGGAAGTGTGGGAAAATCTGCAATAGGGACACAGGCAGCAATAAAAAGCATATGCGTTTTCAAGCCTTTCCTATGGCTAGGTTCACAGTTTGTTGGCACAAGGTCGTACATTTTCCCAACACACACAGAAACGCGTTGGCCCTTATTCCTTAATGGCACCCCCCACGCATCTGCTAATGTTCACATTTTCGCAACGCACCAAAACACGTGGTGCTGCAGCACCGGGCATTTTGGGTGCGATTCCCAGGCTGAAGTCACAATGACAAGCCTGGGTTCACACTGGGGGGGGGGGAACCGCATGCGATTCGGACAGGAATCACACCGCATTCCTGTTTAAAATCGCAAGCAATTCTTTGCAATGCAGTGCAATTTGGGCCCATTCATTTTGTATGGGCTCAAATCGCAGAGCAAAGGTATCGGTTTCAGGTATCGGAGCAAATGCTTAGTATTGGCATTCATGCCGGTATCGGTGCAACCCTAAAAATTTCCTGTCTGGTGTCACCAGGACAGGAAGTGAGGGGCAATCTCTAGTCCAGCTCCAGATATCAGTTAAAACCTTACAAGGTTTCTAATCTTTCTCCGCTATCAGAACGTTTTAGAAGGACACACACTTTAAAACTGTCCTAGTTTTTCTGGCTACATTTATATTCAACTTTCATGGCTCCTTTTGTTTCATTATCGTTGTTGAAGATCTTAGGGTAGGGGGCGGGGGAAGGGTTAACCCCCGTCAGGCATTTTGGGGAGATTTCCGCTGGCCTTCTGTCTCGACCACAAAGAGGAAACGAGGAAATCCCCTCTTAGTTCATTGTCGGTGAAACAGGTGTTTTCCCCTCATCTCTTCTCTTCCAGTAATCGTAACATTTGTGATTTTTTTTTGATGCTTTGTCAGTGATGGCGGTGGTGACCCGCACAGAGGGCGACTCTCCCCAGACTGCCCTTAAGGGGTACCTCTGATTCTCCCCACCTTTCAATGCAACCTCCACTGCCCATGTGTTCAGTCATCAAGCCTATGCGCTGTTACATGGACGATGCGTCGCTTTGCCAAGCCTTTGCAATTAATATTGCTGGGGTGGTGTGTCCCAGGTGCCCTGGGGAGTACGGTTTCATAGGAGAGTGTTCAAGTGTGGATGCCCTACAGCAGTGGTGTATTTTGGTTTTATGCTGCCCTAGGCAAGACTAAGATCTGGTGCCTCCGCCAATCAATCAAAATTTGTCCCACCCCTTCCTTCTCAAGTGGGGGTTGAGAGAGGGGGTGAGAGGAGAGGGGATGGGGGGCTGAGAAAGAGAGAGGGGTGTGAGAGAGAAGGGGGTGAAAGAGAGGGGAGGGGGTTGAGAAACAGAGAGGAGGTGAGAGAGAAGGGAGGGGTGGGGAGACAGAAAGGGGTAAGAGAGACAGAAGAGGGGGTTGAGAAGGAGAGAGGGGGTGAGAGAGAGGGGGGTATGGGAGAGGGGAGGGGGTTATGAAAGAGGGAGGGGTGAGAGAGAGGGGAGGGGGTTGTGAAAGAGGGAGGGGGGTGAGAGAGAGGGGAGTGGGTTGAGAGAGAGGGGAGGGGGGTTGAGAAAGAGAAAGGGATGAGAGAGAGGGGAGGGGGTTGGGAAAGGGAGATGAGGTGAGAGAGAGGGGAGGGGTTGAGAGACAGAGAGGAGGGAGAGAGAGAGAGGAGGGGGTTGAGAAAGAGAGAGGGGGTTGAGAGAGAGAGAGGAGGTGAGAGAGACTGGTGAGAGAGAGGGGAGGGTATTGAGAAAGAGAGAGAGAGAGGGGAGAGAGAGGAGGGGGTTGAGAAAGAGAGAGGGGGTGAGAGAGGGGAAGGGGTTGAGAAAGAGAGAGGGGGTGAGAGAGAGGGGAGGGGGTTGAGAGACAGAGAGGGGGGTAAGAGAGAGAGGAGGGGTTGGGAGAGAGGGGAGGGTTGAGAAAGAGAGAGAGGGGATTGAGAGAAACGGGAGGGGGTTGTGAAAGAGAAAGAGGGTGAGAGAGAGGGGAGGGGGTTGAGAGATAGGGGAGGGGTGAAAGAGGGGGAAGGGGGTTGTGAAAGAGAGAGGGGAGGGGGTAAAAGAGAGGGGAGGGGATGAGACAGAGGGGTGGGGGTTGAGAGAGAAGGGAGAGGGGTGAGAGAGAGGGATGAGATTGAGAGGGGGGTGCAAGAGAGAGAGAAAGAGGGGGGTGAGAGAAGGGAGAGGGGTGAAAGACGGATGAGATTGGAAAGGGGGTGAGAGAGAGGGGTGAGAGAGAGAGAGGAGGGGGTGAGAGAGTGGGGGGCTCCCCATCCCCCCATACTACACCAGAAGACTCTTCCACCCCAGCCCCACCAAAAAAACGACACAGCGACTCTCACTTCCAGCATCCCACCCGGCTTCTTTTTACCAGCTGTGTGTAGCGAAGCTGCCAAGGCAGATCACAGCCCGAGACTCCGCCTGCTCTGCCAATTGAGTCACTTTCCGGATTGGAGGCCGCAGCCACCGCCACCTCATGCTTCCGATTCGCTCCCCTGTCACCGAACAGGCAGGCCACCCCTGGTGTCACCCCTCTGGCGGGTGTAACCAGGCTGCGGTCCGCACCCCTCCGCACCTCCTTTGCAACGCCACTGCATCTCTGCAG
The DNA here is from genome assembly GCF_037356315.1 of Lithobates pipiens. NCBI lineage: Eukaryota > Metazoa > Chordata > Amphibia > Anura > Ranidae > Lithobates > Lithobates pipiens. The sequence continues at coordinate 222,740,502 of NW_027507789.1, forward strand.
TCCTTCTGCCTTGGGGTGGCGCCGCCCCCCCCCCCCCCCCTGAAAATTGCCACCCAAGGCAAACGCCTTTTTTGGCTTGTTGTAGATACGCCCCTGCCCTACGTTGCCTGCTATATATCCTCTCACCCCCTTTAAATCTGACCCCTGGCCTTCCCTTTAATCTTGCATAGTTGTACCGGCTCCTCTCCTGGACAGAAATGTCTTCCTCTGATGTCGCTGCACACTGTGAGCTTTTCACAATGTGCATTAGAAGCTGCAACAAGCCAGAGGAAGCCCCGCCCTCATTTCCTGGCTGAAGTATGTCAAGAATCATTCATGGGTGCTCAGCCTGCGGCCCTCCAGCTGTTGTGGAATTTACAAGCCCCTATGAGGCATTGCGAGGCTGGCGGTTACAAGCACGACTCCCAAAGGCAGAGGCTTGATGGGACTTGTAGTTCTGCAACAGCTGGAGGGCCGCAGGTTGAGCGCTCATTATTTTAGCTCTTCCCTCCCCAGCTTGACTGTCCCTGGCCCGTCCCCTTTCCTCCCTTGGACTCCAGTTCTTTCAATGGGCATCACATGTGGGCGTTACACAAATAAATACAGCCCGCCTAGGGAACGCCCACTCCTCCGGACTGACATCCACATTTTTTGATATTTGCATAACTCCTCCCAGGAGCCAGCCCACTGCTTACATCATGGTGGAGGATTCTTGGAAAGAGTACCGAGGGCGGGGGCTGTGATGTTTTCAAGAAGGGAAGGAAAAAAGGAAGGAAGAGAAGGAAAAAAAAGCACACATGTACTATATTATAGTATATATCATAGTATATATCATAGTATATATTATAGTATATTAATCATTATTCAGCTTTAAAGTAATACTAAAGGCTCAGTTTTAAAAAACAAACATGTTATAATTACCTGCTCTGTGTAATAGTTTTGCACAGAGCACCCCCCGATCCTCCTCTTCTTGGCTCCTCCCCCCTTCCGAGTGCCTTCATAGCTTGCTATGGGTGCACTCATGTGTGCTCGCTCCCGAGCCCCGTTCTGTGTGGTGTGTCTATAAGTCACACAGAGTGGGACTCGGCACCCCCCCCCTTCACTGGCTGCGACTGACAGCAGTGGGAGGGGGGGGGCCCAATGGCTCCCACTGCGGTCTGTAAGCCAATGAGGAGGGAGAGAGTGGGAGAGCAGCTGTTCCCGTGCACATCGTTGGATCGAGATCAGGCTCAGGTAAGAAACTTGGGGGAGGGGCTATGTGCAGAGAGCTACATACTGAAGGTTTCTTATCTGAATGTATAGAAAGCGTGAAGATAAAAAAAAAAAACCTTCAGCCTTTACAACCACTTTACGTCTGCACTGCGCCTGACCAAGAGTGTGCACATTTCTTCTGTTACTGCCTGGGAATGTAGAGATCACCTCCAGCTGTGGTTTGTAATAAAAATTTTGCAAACAGGTAATTTTTCTCCTTCTTTGATGTGAGGCTGCACTGATGGGCACTGGTAGGCGAAACTGATGGGCACTGGTAGGCGACACTGATGGGCAGTGGTAGGCGACACTGATGGGCACTGGTAGGCGACACTGATGGGCACTGGTAGGCGACACTGATGGGTGCTGGTAGGCGACACTGATAGGAACTGGTAGGCGACACTGATGGACACTGGTAGGCGACACTGATAGGCACTGGTAGGCGACAATGTTAGGCACTGGTAGGCAACACTGATAGGCACTGGTAGGTGGCACTGAGGGGCACTGTATAGGTGACATTGATGAGGAGACACTGGTGGGCACTGATTGGCAGCAGTAGTCGGCACAGATTGGCACTAATAGGCACTGGTAGGCGACACTGATAGGCACTGGTAGGCAACACTGTTAGGCACTGGTAGGTGACACTGTTAGGCACTGGTAGGTGACACTGATAGGTGGTAGGTGACATGAGCCACATTGATAGGCACTGGTAGGTGGCACTGAGGGGCATTGTATAGGTGACATTGTTGAGGAGACACTGGTGGGCACTGATTGTCAGCACTGATAGGAGACATTGATAAGGAGACACTGGTGGGCACTGATTGGCAGCAGTAGTGGGCACAGATTGGCACTTTTGCAGAAAAAGGTTTGCATAGTTTGTTAAAAAATTTGGTTGATGAGGCTGCACTGATTAGAACCGCGCTGATGGGCACTGATTAGGCAGCACTGATGAGGCGGCATTGATTGGCACTCATAGGTGGCACTGATGGCCCCGACGAGGTGGTACTGGTGGGCACTGAAGAGGCTGCACTGATAAGGCCGGCATTGATCAGCACTCATAGGTGGCACTGATGAGGCAGCAATGATGGGCACTGGTAGGTGGCAACGATAGGTGACATTGATGAGGAGACGCTGGTGGGCACTGATTGGCAGCAGTGGTGGGCACTGATTGGCATCAGTGGTGGGCACTGATTGGGAGCAGTGGCGGGCAGTGATTGGCAGCACTTTTGCAGAGGATGATCATCGGCTCTTCCCCTCCACATGCTGACCCCATGAGAAGGAGCAGTGAAGAGGTTTGGTAACCGGCTTCTGTTGATATTGTGATCAGCTGTGATTGGACACAACTGATCATGTGGTAAAGAGCTGCTGGTTCGCCCTTTACCTCAATCTGTGTTCAGCAGTGCGAACACAGAGCGTGTGCCACCCCCGTCCAGCAGCGGGCGGGCGGCGGGGTGCGATCACTGGAGAACCGGATGACTGTAATCACTGGAGAACCAGACGACCGCAATCGCTGGAGAACCGGACGACCGCGATCTCTGGAGAACCGGACGACCGCGATCTCTGGAGAACCGGACGACAGCGATCACTGGAGAACATGACCACCGCGATCTCTGGAGAACCAGACGACCGCGATCACTGTAGAACCAGACGACCGCGATCACTGGAGAACCAGACGACTTTGATCACTGGAGAATCGGGCGACCGTGATGACTGGAGAAGCGGACGACCACTATCACTGGCGAACCCGGACGAGCGTGATCACTGGAGAACCGGACGACTGCGAACACTGGCGAACCGGACGACCGCGATCACTGGCGAACCGGACGACCGCAATCACTGGCGAACCGGACGAGCGTGATCACTGGAGAACCGGACAAATGTGTGATCACTGGAAAACCGGACGACCGCGAACACTGGCGAACCGGATGAACGTGATCACTGGAGAACCGGACGACCGTGAACACTGGCGAACCGGACAAGCACAATCACTGGAGAACCGGATGAGCACGATCACTGGAGAACCGGACGACCGCGATCACTGGAGAACCGGATGAGCGTGATCACTGGAGAACCGGACGACTGCGAACACTGGTGAACCGGACGAGCGCGATCACTGGAGAACAGGACAAGCGCGATCACTGGAGAACCGGATGAGCGCGATCACTGGAGAACCGGATGAGCGCGATCACTGGAGAACCGGACGAGCGCGATCACTGGAGAACCGGACAAGCGCGATCACTGGAGAACCGGACGAGCGCGATCACTGGAGAACCGGACGAGCGCGATCACTGGAGAACCGGACGAGCGCGATCACTGGAGAACCGAACGAGCGCGATCACTGTAGAACCTGATGAGCGCGATCACTGGAGAACCTGACGAGTGCGATCACTGGAGAACCGGACGACTGCGAACACTGGCGAACCGGACAAGCGCGATCACTGGTGAACCAGGCGAGCACGATCATTGGTGAAGCGGACGAGCGCGATCACTGGTGAAGCGGACGAGCGCGATTACTGGAGAACCGGACGAGCGCGATCACTGGAGAACCAGATGAGCGTGATCACTGGAGAACCGGACGACCGCGATCACTGGAGAACTGGACGAGCGCGATCACTGGAGAACCAGATGAGCGTGATCACCGGAGAACCGGACGACCGCGATCACCGGAGAACCGGACGAGCGCGATCACTGGAGAACCGGACGACTGCGAACACTGGTGAACCGGACGAGCGCGATCACTGGAGAACCGGACAAGCGCGATCACTGGAGAACCGGATGAGCGCGATCACTGGAGAACCGGACGAGCGCGATCACTGGAGAACCGGACGAGCGCGATCACTGGAGAACCGGACGAGCGCGATCACTGGAGAACCGGATGAGCGTGATCACCGGAGAACCGGACGACCGCGATCACTGGAGAACTGGACGAGCGCGATCACTGGAGAACCGGACGACCGCGATCACTGGAGAACCGGACGACCGCGATCACTGGAGAACTGGACGAGCGCGATCACTGGAGAACCGGACAAGCGTGATCACTGGCGAACCGGACGAGCGCGATTACTGGCGAACCGGACGAGGGCGATCACTGGCGAACCGGACGAGGGCGATCACTGGAGAACCGGATGAGCGCGATCACTGGAGAACCGGACGAGCGTGATCACTGGCGAACCGGACGAGCGCGATCACTGGCGAACCGGATGAGCGCGATCACTGGAGAACCCGGACGAGCGCGATCACTGGAGAGCTGGACGGGCGCGCTGTACTCGTCATTCGGCTATGGCGCGGTCGGCAAATGGTTAATCTTTGACAATAAAACCTGGAAGCTGATTGGTTTCTATGCAGAGCTGCACCAGATTTGGGCTCTCCGGTTTTAGTGTTAGAACACATCTGCAGTCTGGGTAGACGTTGCACTTTCCTCTGTTGCATCCATCAGATTTCTCATTTCTTAACAGCATGAGATGAACCCTCACTGTGGGGCTACCTACCATAAAGGTGAGTCTGAATTATTCCAAAACGAGGAATCCTATCAATCGATGAAACTTGGAAAACCTTCTCCTCCGCCCGCGGCGATCACATTTCAGGTGGCGGGGTAATTATTATTATTATTATTTTTTTTTTTTAAACGATTAAAAGTAAGATCGTATCTGGTTGCTACAGGCAACAGCCCACATTCTCTTCTAGAAGTTTAATAAGGGGGAAGTTGGCAGTATCTTGGCATTCTTAGATAACGAGCAATAATTAATGGCTCTCGGGAAAGAGAGGTACTTGATTCAGCCTTGTCTGACTTTGGATTTCTGTAAAAAGCACAAGTACAAAACACGCTAATTAGGACACAAGGGGGTAATGTGCGAGGATCGCACTGCCCCCTATCGCCAAGACGCCGCTACTGCCTGCCTCACTTCTCCCGGGGAAAGAGGGGGGGGGCTAGAAACGAATGTACAAAAAAGTACGGTTTGATATTTAAATTTAGGGAAAAAGGGAATAGAGGTAATAGACATAAAAATGAAGTATTCGTACGATTGTAAGCTCTTCGGGGAAGCGCCCTTCTGACCCCCCTTCTGTCTTCAGTTCTATTGTAACTGTATTATCTTCCTGAACCACGGCAGCCCCGGAAGATTTGGCTGCTGAATGACCGGGCCATTTTTTTTTGCGATTCGGAACTGTGCGTCGCTTTAACTGACAATTGCGCGGTCGTGCAACGCGGCACCCAAAACAGAATTGACGTCTTTTTTTTTACCCCCACAAATAGAGATTTATTTTGGTGGTATTCGATCGCCCTCTGCGTGTTTAAATTTTTTGCGCTATAAACAAAAAAAAGGCCGACAATTTAGAAAAAAAAATATATTTTATACTTTTTGCTATAATAAATATCCCTTTTTTTTTTTTTTTAAAGCACATTTTTTTTTTCAGTTTAGGTCGATACGCATTCTTCTACATTTTTTAAAATATATTTTTGGTAATAAAAATCGCAATAAGCCTCTGATCCCTCCTGTATTGATTTGTATTGTAAGTGTAATGTCTGCCCTCATATTGTAAAGCGCTGAGCAAACTGTTGGCGCTATAAAAATCCTGTATAATAATAATAATAATAAAAATGCTATAAATCTATCCCCTATTTGTAAACGCTGTAACTTTTGCGCAAACCAATCAATATTATTATTATTATACAATAATAATAATAATAATATTGATTGGTTTGCTCAAAAGTTACAGCGTTTACAAAATAGGGGATAGTTTTATAGCATTTTTATTATTATTTTTTTTTTTTACTAGTAATGGTGGCTATGATTTTTTTCGGGGCTGCGACATTATGGTGGACACATCGGACACTTTTGACACATTTTGGGACCGTTGGCATTTATACAGCGATCAGTGCTATAAAAATGCACTGATTACTGTACAAAAAAGTTACTGGCAGGGAAGGGGTTAACACTAGGGGGCGATCAAGGGGTTAAATGTGTTCCCTAGTGTGTGTTCTAATTGAAGGGGGGAGGGGACTGACTAGGGGAGATGACAGATCGCTGTTCATATTTTGTATGGACACACCATCTGTCTCTTCTCCGCTCAGAGAACCGGAAACTGTGTGTTCCCCCAGTGTGTTCTAACTGAAGGGGGGAGGGAACTGACTAGGGGAGATGACAGATCGCTGTTCATATTTTTTTATGAACACATGATCTGTCTAATCTCCGCTCAGAGAACCGAAAACTGTGTGTTCCCTCAGCGTGTTCTAACTGAAGGGGGGAGGGGACTGACTAGGGGAGATGCCAGATCGCTGTTCATATTTTGTATGAACACATGATCTGTCTCTTCACCCCTCAGAGAACTGGAAACTGTGTGTTTCCTCAGCGTGTTGTAACTGAAGGTGTTTGGGGACTGTCTAGGGGAGATGACAGATCGCTGTTCATATTTTGTATGGACACACCATCTGTCTCTTCTCCCCTCAGAGAACCGGAAACTGTGTGTTCCCTCAGCGTGTTCTAACTGAAGGGGGGTGGGGACTGTCTAGGGGGAGATGGCAGATCGCTGTTCATATTCTGTATGAACACACGATCTGTCTCTTCCTCCCCTCAGAGAACCGGAAACTGTGTGTTCCCTCAGCGTGTTCTAACTGAAGGGGGGAGGGGACTGTGTAGAGGAGATGACAGATCGCTGTTCATACTCTGTAGGAACACACGATCTGCCTCTTCTCCCCTCAGAGAAGCAGGATCTGTGTGTTCACACACACACACACACACACACAGATCCCAGTTCTCGGTGTGTCGCGATCGATCGCGGGATCCCGGCGCTCATCGCACCCGCCTGGCACTCGCATCGGATCCGGGGGCCAGCAGCGGGTCACGCGTGCCCCTAGTGGCCACAGGGTGAAGCGACGTAACATAACGTTGTTTCGCCAGCCGCGCCATTCTGCCACAGTAAAACCACGGCGGCTGGTCGGCAAGCGGTTAAGGCCGGGTTCACATATGATCACGCAGCGTCTCACAGCAGCAGTCCGGCACGGCCTCGTTCACCATCTCGGGTCTGATTTCAGCCCGAATTTTTGGCTGAATTTGGACCAGAAACAGACCAAAAGACGCACAGCGCTCCTGTGCAAATCGCACCGGAGCCGCTGTGGTGATGTGTGAGCCGGCTCCATAGAGAGCCGGTCACAATCTCCTGCTATTGCGAATTGGAGGCGGGGAAACCAGCCTAAAGCCTCGTACACACGATAGAATTTTGCGGCACTGTTAGTGCGCTCCTTCAGACAATTGTTGTCCAACTTTCGACCAACAAATGTTGGTTGGCAGGCTAGTAAATTTTCGGCGGACAATGGTCTGTTGTCAGACTTTTCGGACCGTTTGTACACAAGTCCGTCACACAAAAGTCCAAACTACACACCCGCATCAGCAGAAGGGGCCCAAAGGGTGGTGCTCAAGAGCTGAAAATTCCATGCAGTACGTCACTACGTTTGTGATTGTTGGCCGACAATTGCGCATCGTCAGTATGCAAGACAAGATCCCGGCACACGCCCTTCGGAACAACAGTCTGAGGCTCTGTCTGGCCAACAATCCGATCGTGTGTACGAGGCTTAAGACTAAAGCGGGCCGTAGATGGTTAAACAATCTGGCCAATCGAATCCGATCCCCTCATAAACGATTTAATGATCGACTTTTGCTAAACAAGAGTTTGGAAAAAATGCAATCGCTCAGCGACTGCGATCAATCAGTTGCGGCGGCAATCAGTGCCAATCAACCCATTCTGAGTCCCCGCTGTCAGAATACAGTAAATCAGTGGCGAGGATCTACAGCGCTTGGAAAAAGTATTCATACCCCTTCACATGTTCCACATTTTGTCATGTTACAACCAAAAACGTAAATGCATTTTTATTGGGATTTTATGCGATAGACCAAAACAAAGTCGCACATAATTGTGAAGTGGAAGGAAAATGATACAAATAAATCTGTGAAAAGTGTGTGTGTGTGTGTGTGGGGGGGGGGGGGGGGGCATTTGTATTCAGCCCCCTTTACTCTGATACCCCTAACTAAATTATAGTAAAACCAATTGCCTTCAGAAGTCACCTAATTAGTAAATAGAGCCCACCTGTGTGTAATTTAATGTCAGTATAAATACAGCTGTTCTGTGAAGCCCTCAGAGGTTTGTCAGAGAACCTTAGTGATCAAACAGCATCATGAAGGCCAAGGAACACACCAGACAGGTCAGGGGTAAAGTTGTGGAGAAATATAAAGCAGGGTTCGGTTATAATAAAATCTCCCAAGCTTTGAACATCTCATGCAGCTCTGTTCAATCCATCATCGGAAAATGGAAAGAGTATGGGCACAACCGCAAACCTACCAAGACTTGGCCGTCCACCTAAACTGACCGGGCCGGGCAAGGAGAGCATTCATCAGAGAAGAGCCAAGAGGTCCATGGTAACTCTGGAGGAGCTGCAGAGATCCACAGCTCAGGCGGGAGAATCTGTCCACAGGACAACTATTAGTCGTCTCTCCACAAATCTGCCCTTTATGGAAGAGTGACAAGAAGAAAGACATTGGGGAAAGAAAGTCATAAGAAGTCCTGTTTGTAGTTTGTGAGAAGCCATGTGGGGGAGGGGGCAGCAAACATGTGGAAGAAGGTGATCTGGTCAGATGAGACCAAAATTTGACTTTTTGGCCTAAAAGCAAAACGCTATGTGTGGGGAAAACTAACACCGCCCATCCCCCTGAACACACCATCCCCACCGTGAGACATGGTGGTGGCAGCATCATGTGGTGGGGATGGTTTTCTTCAGCAGGGACAGGGAAGCTGGTCAGAGTTGAAGGGAAGATGGATGGAGCCAAATACAGGACAATCTTAGAAGAAAAGACTACAAAAGACTTGAGACCGGGGCGGAGGTTCACCTTCCAGCAGGACAACGACCCGAAACATCCAGCCAGAGCTACAATGGAATGGTTTACATCAAAGCATATTCATGTGTTAGAATGGCCCAGTCACAGCCCAGACCTAAATCCCATTGAGAATCTGTGACAAGACTTGAAAATTGCTGTTCACAGACGTTCTCCATCCAATCTGACAGAGCTTGAGATATTTTACGAAGAAGAACCACGACACTACCTGTCTGGAGTTTGCATGTTCTCCCTGTGTGGGTTTCCTCCGGTTTTCTCCCACAATCCAAAGACATGCAGGTAGGTTATTTGGCTTCTGTCCAAAATTGTCCCTAGTATATGAATGGGGGCCTTGGATTGTGAGCTCCTTGAGGGTAGGGACTGATGTGAGTGTGCAATGTACAGGGATGGGGAGAATTGTAGACACTCACTCAGGTTGAACTGGATGGACTGGTGTCTTTATTCAACCTTACTAACTATGAAGAATGGGCAGAAATG
>NW_027507789.1:222752588-222910451 GCF_037356315.1 Lithobates pipiens
AATTTCCAAAAGCCTGTCTAGACATATCTATTAGGACTTCTCTGCTAGACACCCCTCCCCCCACCCGGACCCTTTACATCGGTTAACTCCTTCCCCGCCGCGCAGCCTCGGGGAGGTTCTCCGGGCGCACAAGTCGCACTCGATCCGTCTCCTCGGGAAGACAAAGGATTAAATGCTAATTCTTTTTGTGCTCATCAAAATGCTACTTTTTTTCTTTTTGTTCCGTCTTTTCAAGCATCTTTTTAAAGCAAATAGAAGAAGAAGAAGAAGAAGGGGGGGGGGGGGGGGGAGATTTACTAAAACCGGAGAGAGCAAAATCTGGTGCAGCTCTGCAGAGAAACCAATCAGCTTCCAGGTTTTATTCTTAAAGCTTCATTGAACAGGCTGGAGTTAGAAGCCGATTGGCTGACCATGGACAGCTACCCCAGATTCTGTGCTCCAGTTTTAGTAAATCTACCCCCCCCCCCTATAGAGGAGATCAGCGCCGGGACAACACCATCTAGAGCCCTGGGAGAACGTGCCGAGCCCCCCCCCCTCCCCCACAAAATGTATGAGCAATATGTGTCAGCAAAAATCTCCCTACAAAAACATTGAGTACTAATCTGCATGATATCCCTTCCCCCCTCCAAACATTAATACATCCTCCTCACAATATAAATCTACCCCCCCCAATGAAATCCCCCCTCCCAACACAAATGCCCCCCCCCAAAAAAAGAAAAACATTCACCCCTCCTAGCACAAATCCTCTACCCATAAAACGTCTCTTCCTACTACACATTTTCCCTGTTCACTTCAATTCCCCCCCCCCACCACCAATTTCTACTCCTAGAAAAATCCCCCCCCCCCACCAATTTCTACTACTAGAAAAATACTCTCCCTCCCCCAGCAAATGTTCCACAAATCCCACTCCCAACACAAATCTTCTTCCCCCTCCCAACACAAACCCCGCTAAATGCCCACTCTTAGCACCCCCCCCCCCATCTCTACTCCTAGAAAAATACTTACCCCCTGCAACCGCCAAATCCCCCCCCCTCCAAGCACAAATTTTCTTTCCTGCCATCTCCCCCTCCAAAAACAAACCCCCCCAAATCCCCACTCTTAACACCCCCCCATTTCCCCTCCCAGAAAAATACCTACCCCCTGCAGCCTCCAATTCCCCCCCCAGCACAAATTGTCAGCCCCCTCCCAACCCCCCTAAATCACCACTCTTAACACCCCCCCCCCCCAAATTTCCCTTCCTAGAAAAATATCTCCTGCAACCAACAAATCCCCCCAGCACAAATTTTCTTCTCCGCCATCCCCCTCGAAAAATGAACCCCACTACGTCACCACTCTTAGCACCCTCTACCCCCCCCCCAAATTTATACTCATAGAAAAATACTTCCCCCTCCAAGCACAAGTCTCCCCCCCATCCCCTTCCCAAAGCAAACCCGCCTAAATCACCACTCTTAGCACCCTCCCCTCCCCAAACGTCCCCTCCTAGAAAAATACGCCCTGCAACCTCCAAATCCCACTCCAAGCACAAATTTTCTTCCATCTCCAAAAACAACCTCCCCTAAATCACCACTCTTAGCACCCCCCTAATTTCCCCTTCTAGAACAATACTTACCCCCTGCAGCCCCCAAAATTCCCCCTTCCAACACAAATCCCATCCCCCCTACTCCCTAGAAAATTACACCCCCCCCCTTCCAAGCACAAGTCTTCTACCCCATCCCCCTCCCAAGGAAAATCCCCTAAATCACCACTCTCAGCACCCCTACCATGTCCCCTCCTAGAAAAATACTTACCCCCTGCAACAGTCAAATCCCCCCTCCCAGCACAAATTGTCTTTCCCGCCACCCCCACTCCAAAAACAAACCCCTGTAAATCACCACTCTTAGCACCCCCCACCCCCAAATATCCCCTCCTAGAGAAATAACCCCTGCAACCTCCAAATCCCCCTCCCAGCACAAATTGTCTTTCCCCGCCACCCCCACTCCAAAAACAAACCCCACCAAATCACCACTCCTAGCACCCCCCCCCAAATTACAAAATACTTACCCCCTGCAACCTCCAAATACCCCCTCCAAATCTTCTCCTACCCCCATCCCACCTCCAAAAACAAACCTCCCTAAATCGCCACTCTTAGCACCCCCCCCCAATTTCCCATTCTAGAACATACTTACCCCTGCAGCCGCCAAAATGACCCCCTTCCAACACAAATCCCATCCCCCTCAATCTCCTTGTGGTGCCCCCCCCCCCCCCCACACCTCACATGACACCACAGTGGCCGCCCCGTCCTGCCCACCCCTTGTCCCGGTCCTGGGAGAGATTTAGCCTGGGTTCACATTGGTGTGATCACAGACATCGCATGTGATTCGCACCGCTTTTCCGCGCAGATGCGATGTCTGTGCGATGCAAATTCATCCATCAATCTGTATGGCTCAAGTTGCATCGCGCCAAAATAATGCAGGACCCCTTTTTTTGGTACACACTGGAATCGGATCGCATGGGCCGGGACGGGGGGGGGGAGGAGGGGAGGCTGCCCTGGGCACTGTGGTATCATGTGACATGGGAGGGGAGCGCGGCGCTGCATAGAGAGTGTCTACCTACAAGCTGGCAGGAGTACTGGAAGAGGGGGGGGATTTTCGTTTGGGGACAATTTTGGCTTGTGTAGCGATGCCTCTGGCCTTGTCCAGTCTAAAGAGAACTTTCCACGCCAAAGATAGCTGACATCCTTCTGTATGTGGTGGGTTGTGGGGCATGGTGGGTGCAAGGTAGGCAGAGTTATTGGGAGTGCCAGACACTTCTTGGATGTAAAAGAGGTTTTATTTCTCTTAACGGTCCTTTTTATATTTTTGAGGGGAAGAGGGTCAGGGCCAGGACACCCATTAGGTAGTTGCAAACTCAATTGGCAGACTCTGAGACTTCAGTAGGAGAACAGCCGTGCAGGGAAAGGCCTCCAGCAAGAGGATACATCTGTATGTGAAGGAATGCCGTCTCCTATGGTAACGGTCCTTTACCAGTTCCTAACACAACGTAACAGTTCCTTCAGCTTCTCTACAACTTCTCCTTTTAGTTCTTCAACACTGAGCTCTCGATCTCTCACTAGACTCTCTGATTCACTGACTCTGAATCCCGTGAGCTCCTCCAAGGTTTGCGGTGGTATCTCCTCAAGCGTCACCATCGCTTCCCTGCTGGGTGCCTAGCTTGGCACTCCCGATACTTCTCAAGCTTCACCCCTGCTGACCGGCTCGGTTCCTGGCTTGACACACAAGGCTGGCCTACAAGTGTCTCCTCCGCGGGTTGCAGGGATGGACTGGGACAAAAATTTGGCTCTGGACTTCATCCGGCCTACTTTAATTTTGCAAACACGCACAAAAAAGTATATAAACTATACGCAATTGCGTAAAAACATTGTAAGTATAAGTAACTAAGTATAAACGGCTTTGTTGTTTCAGGGTCCTCAGAGAGCCTCCTCCTTACACCAGGGTCCCCAGAGAGCCCCCCACTTACATCAGGGTCCCCAAAGAGCCCCCCACTTTCATCTGGGTCCCCAGAGAGCCCCACCACTTACATCAGGGTCCCCAGAGAGCCTCCCACTTACATCAGGGTCCCAGAGAGCCCCCCACTTTCATCTGGGTCTCCAGAGAGCCCCACCACTTACATCAGGGTCCCCAGAGAGCCCCCCACTTACATCAGGGTCCCCAGAGAGCCTCTTCTTACATCAGGGTCCCCAGAGAGCCTCCCCCTTATATCAGGGTCCCCAGAGAGCCCCCCACTTACATCAGGTTCACCAGAGAGCCCCCCACTTACATCAGGGTCCCCAGAGAGCCTCCCCCTTACATCAGGGTCCCCAGAGAGCCCCCCACTTACATCAGGGTCCCTAGAGAGCCCCCACTTACATCAGGTTCACCAGAGAGCCCCCCACTTACATCAGGGTCCCTAGAGAGCCCCCACTTACATCAGGTTCACCAGAGAGCCCCCCACTTACATCAGGTTCACCAGAGAGCCCCCCTTCTTACATAAGGGTCACGAGAGAGATGTAATCTCTCTGCTGCCTGCGGCTGCACAGTGAGAGTGGAACAGCTGTGATGCAGGGCGGGCGGTGAGAGATGATGTCCTGGCTCTCCTGTGCTGCCCGCCTCATGGCTACAGAGAGGCCACAGCTCGGTAGTGGGCTGTAGCCCTGTGGTTGAGGACCCCTGGGAATCGGGGGGGCTATGGGCCCCAGATTCGGGGCTATAGCCTCAAAAGCCACCCCCTAGCAACGTCACTGGCTGTTCACTGAAACTGGCCCACTGAGCCATCGGCCCACCGGGAAACTCCCGGTAGTCCCAATGGCCAGTACATGCCTAGCGGGTTGGGTCCCTGGCTTGATCACCGCCTGAAGTTTCCAGATTCTCCACCGTGCCCTTTCAGTGAGAATATGGCTCCGTTACTTTCTTCAGTTACTCACTGTAGTCCCTGGTAAAGGCGATTGGTGCCTTTGTGGTGACGGCTTCCCCTCTACCTCCGACCCTGACAGGCTCTCCGGCCGGCAGAACCGTCACTTTTGGTTGAATTGAAAGCCGCAATCCCAACCCTGCGCTGCTCTCTTACTTCTGGATAGACCCTCACACAGCCTGGCAGCCAGATGCCCCCAGGATAGGCCCATTCTACGGCCTAGCAGCCCGGGGCAGTACAACACACGTCCACCCAGGCAGCCATCCAGGTGGCACAGAACACAGATCACCTGACCTCACCCGAATATATAGGCTCTCCCAGCAGGGATTCAAGAAAACCCCTGCCCATTGGCTGAGATACCCCAAATCCCCTTAACCTGACCTTGGGTTGCCTTCTTATATCTAGTACCACCAAGTACCCAGCCACCTAGTGGTAGAAGAGAGAAGTGCAACAAGGCCAAATTTAGTGAGAGATCAATAGATCCCTATCAGTCGACCAAGATAACTCCTCCTGGCAGGTACATTTGTGAGGATCTCCCTGACTAAACCCCAGGGTGCTACACTTGCAAAGGGAATTTATGCATATTAGTGCTCAAATTTTTTTGGGGCGGGGAGGGAGGAGATTTTTGCTGAAGCAGAATGCTTACACATTTTGGGGAGGGGGGGGGCGCAACATTTGGCATCTTTGCCCTGGGCCCTAGATGACCTTGTCCCAGCATTGTTCACACCCATGGGATCTGATTGCTGTACCATTTGACAGTTCGCACTGCGACCTGCCAACCAATCTGGGGGTGCCCCCCCCCGTGCTATAGCCGAAAGATGGCTACAGTGTGGGCTTAAAATGGCGGGAGGGCATACATGGGCATCCTCCTGCGCTCTTGCCCCCCACATGCCCCCTGTGGCATGCAGGGGCGGCGCGTTTTGTGATTTCTGAGTCCTTGGGACTCAGCTGATCACAGTTTGGAGTAAAGGCCGATTACGGCCCTACGACAGCTGATCACATGATGTAAACAGAAGCCGGTTGTCGGCTTTTTTTTTCCGCCTCACACTGACAGCACGAGGAGAAAAGAATAAAACCAATTACAGGCTTATGTAAGAGGGATGTCAGTCCCACACAGTGCCACCTATCAGTGCTCATCACTGCTGCCAATTAGTGCCCATCAGTGCTTAATCATCAGTGTCACCTACCAGTGCCCATCAGTGCCACCCACCAGTACACATCAGTGCCGCCCATCAGTGCTACCTCTCAGTGCCGCCTATCAGTGCAGCCTCATCAGTGACCATCAGTGCCACCTACCAGTGCCACCTGTAAGTGCCTATCAGCGCTGCCCATCAGTGCCGCCTATCAGTGCCCACCAGTGCCACTTATCAGTGCCCATCACTGCTGCCAATTAATGCCCATCAGTGCGTAATCATCAGTGCCATCTACCAGTGTCCATCAGTGCCGCCCATAAGTGCTGCCCATCAGTGCCACCTCTCAGTGCCCTTCAGTGTTTCCTATCAGTGCCACCTATCAGTGCTCATCAGTGCCACCTCTCAGTGATGCCTATCAGTGCAGTCTCATCAGTGACCATCAGTGCCACCTACCAGTGCCACCTGTAAGTGCCTATCAGTGCTGCCCATCAGTGCCGCCTATCAGTGCCCACCAGTGCCACTTATCAGTGCCCATCACTGCTGCCAATTAGTGCCCATCAGTGCTTAATCATCAGTGCCATCTACCAGTGCCCATCAGTGCCGCCCATAAGTGTTGCCCATCAGTGCCACCTATCAGTGCCCTTCAGTGTTGCCTATCAGTGCCACCTATCAGTGCCCATCAGTGCAGCCTCATCAGCGCACATCAGTACCACCTATTAGTGCCTATCAGTGCTGCCCTTCAGTGCCGCCTATCAGTGTCACCTATCAGTGCAGCCCCATCAGTGCCTCTTGATCAATGCCCATCAGTGCCACCTATCAGTGTCCATCAGTGCCACCTCTCAGTGCCCATCAGTGGCATCTATAAGTGTCCATCAGTGCAGCCTCATCAGTGCCTCCTGATCAGTGCCCACCAGTGCCGCCTCATCACTGCCAATCAGTGCTGCGATATCAGTGCCCACCAGTGCCGCCTCATCACTGCCAATCAGTGCCACCTGTCAGTGCCCATCAGTGCTGCGATATCAGTGCCCACCAGTGCCACCTGTCAGCGTCCATCAGTGTAGCCTCATCAGCGCACATCAGTGAAGGAGAAAAATTACCTGTTTAGAAAATTTTATAACAAACTAGATACATATTTTTAGTTATTTTATTTTTTCAAAATTTTCCTCCTTTCTTTGTTTGTTTAGTAAAAATAAAAAAAACAGCGGTGATCAAATACCACCAAAAGAAAACTCTATATGTGTGAAAAAAATGATAAACCCGTCATATGTGTACAGCGTTGTATGACCGCGCAATTGTCATTCAAGGTGCGACAGCGCTGGAAGCTGAAAATTGGGCAGGAAGCCTGGGCAGGAAGGGGGGTACATGTGCCCAGTTAGCAAGTGGTTAACTTTCTATTGGCACCTGCAGCGGTTCGCGGAGGGCAGTGTGAACTGACATGCGATGCGGGGAACCCGCACTGGAATCGCACCGGTGCCCGCATCGCACGCGTGTGAAACGAGACTTACCGAACACTAGAATCCGGTGCAGCTGAGCAGAGTAACCAATCAGCTTCCATGTTCCATTGTCAAAGCTTAACGGGGACAAGCTGAAGTCAGAAGCTGATTGGCTACCATGCAGAGCTGCACCAGATTCTCAGAGCTCCGGTTTTAGTAAATCTCTCTCTGTTTCATCTATATAAGTTCTCCCTGTCTATCCCCATTGTCCCCTCCCCCTCCCCCCCCCTCCCGCCACCACCACGGACCGTTTTATCATCTCAGCAGTCTCCATAAAAAAGTCGCATTCTTCTCAAACGACAAGCTATGGAAATCTCTGCAACATCCCCAGCAGGTAACGGAGGCGATAAAACCTACTGCAGTATTAATCCTTCCCGAAAAACTCTGCATTACCCAAAGTGAGACACAGTGCAGCACTCGGCGCCGACACTCCATCCCGCTTATGTAGACGGAGGATTTCATCTCCACACACGGCTCAGCGATAAACAGCGACTCGCTTTTCTTTTCTTCTGTTTGACTGAAGCTGAGCGATCTGCAACAAACCCACGTTGTGCCAGTGTATGAGGAGCGCGCCAATGTATGAGGAGCGCGCCAGTGTATGAGGAGCGCGCCAGTGTATGAGGAGCGCGCCAGTGTATGAGGAGCGCCCCAGTGTATGAGGAGCGCCCCAGTGTATGAGGAGCGCCCCAGTGTATGAGGAGCGCGCCAGTGTATGAGGAGCGCGCCAATGTAATAAGAGTGCGCCAATGTATGAGGAGCGCATCAATGTATGAGGAGCGCGCCAGTGTATGAGGAGCGCGCCAATGTATGAGGTGCGCGCCAATGTATGAGGAGCACGCCAATGTAATAAGAGTGCGCCAATGTATGAGGAGCGCATCAATGTATGAGGAGCGCGCCAGTGTATGAGGAGCACGCCAGTGTATGAGGAGCGCGCCAATGTATGAGGAGCGCGTCAATGTATGAGGAGCGCCCCAGTGTATGAGGAGCGCGTCAAAGTAATAAGAGTGCGCCCATGTATGAGGAGCGCGCCAATGTATGAGGAGCGCGCCAGTGTATGAGGAGCGCGCCAGTGTATGAGGAGCGCGCCAATGTAATAAGAGTGCGCCAATGTATGAGGAGCGCATCAATGTATGAGGAGCGCGCCAGTGTATGAGGAGCGCGCCAATGTATGAGGAGCGCGCCAATGTATGAGGAGCGCGCCAGTGTATGAGGAGCGCGCCAATGTATGAGGAGCACATCAATGTATGAGGAACGCGCCAATGTAATAAGAGTGCGCCAATGTATGAGGAGCGCGCCAATGTATGAGGAGCGCGCCAGTGTATGAGGAGCGCGCCAATGTATGAGGAGCACATCAATGTATGAGGAGCGCCCCAGTGTATGAGGAACGCGCCAATGTAATAAGAGTGCGCCAATGTATGAGGAGCGCATCAATGTATGAGGAGCGCGCCAGTGTATGAGGAGCGCGCCAATGTATGAGGAGCGCGCCAGTGTATGAGGAGCGCGCCAGTGTATGAGGAGCGCGCCAGTGTATGAGGAGCGCGCCAATGTATGAGGAGCGCGTCAATGTATGAGGAGCGCCCCAGTGTATGAGGAGCACGTCAAAGTAATAAGAATGCGCCCATGTATGAGGAGCGCGCCAGTGTATGAGGAGCGCGCCAGTGTATGAGGAGCGCGCCAATGTAATAAGAGTGCGCCAATGTATGAGGAGCGCATCAATGTATGAGGAGCGCGTCAATGTATGAGGAGCACGCCAGTGTATGAGGAGCGCGTCAATGTATGAGGAGCACGCCAGTGTATGAGGAGCGCGTCAATGTATGAGGAGCACGTCAATGTATGAGGAGCGCCCCAGTGTATGAGGAGCGCGTCAAAGTAATAAGAATGCGCCCATGTATGAGGAGCGCGCCAGTGTATGAGGAGCCCCATTTCTGGGTGGAACTCCGCTTTAAGAGCTGAACCTATCTCTGACACTTTCTTACAAGTAGAAAAAATATTTTTTTTTGCTAGAAAATTACTTAGAACCCCCAAAGATTTTATATATATATATATTTAGCAGACACCAAATAGAGATCGTTGGAATACCGACACCCCTTTCACACTGCGGCACTTTGCAGGCAGTATAGCGCTAAAACTGGCGCCCGTAAAGCGCCCTGAAACAGCGGCTCCATTCGCTGCAGCGTAGGAAGCCCTCGGAGCGGTGCGCTGGCAGGGCGTCAGCACAAGTCCCGCCAGCAGCTTCTTTGGAGCGCCCCTGCCCATTGAAATCAATGGCCAGTGCCGCCGAACTGCCGGCAAAGCGCGGTTTTAACCCTTTTTTGGCCTCTAACGGGGGGGGGGGGGGGCGATAAAAGCACCCCGCTAGCGGCCTTATAGCACAGCAAAAACGATGGTAAAGAGCCCCGCAGCAAATAGCGGCATTTTACCGCCGATACCCCCCGGGGCGGCTCAGCGTGAAAGGGCTCTTTATGTCACACTGTATTTGCGCAGTGGTCATACAAACGCAATTTTTTTGGGGGGGGCAAAAATACACTTTTTTAAATTTTAATATGATAATATTATAATAATATTATTATAATAATATTTCTATTATTATTATAATAATAATAATAATATTTCTATTATTATTATAATAATAATATTTATATTATTATTATTATATTAATATTTATATTATAATAATATATAATATTATAATTTATATAATATTAATAATAAAACAGTAAAGTTAGCCCAAATGTGAAAGATAAGATCCACAGGCGATGTGTTAGCCCCCGTACACACGGGTCGGACATTGCGACAACAAAATCCATCAGGTTTTCGTCCGACGGATTTTGTCCGAAACTGGTGTTGCATACATGCTGTTGGACAAAGTTGTCGGACAATCCGATCGTACGTAACGTGATGACGTTATTTCGTTACGACAGGACTACGTTCAGGCTAGTAGCCAATAGCTTTGGTCTAGGAATTTGATCTGAGCGTGCGTGGCACTTTGTCCAAACGGAATTCTCTACAAACGATCCGACAAAGTCCGATCGGACCGTGTTGTCGGAAAATTTTTATATCCGGCTCTCAAACTTTGTCGGTCGGATATTCCGACGGAAAAAGTCAGATGGAGCCCACACACGGTTGGATTATCCGACAACACGGTCCGATTGGACATTTTTTCCGTCGGAATGTCCGACCGTGTGAACAAGGGCTAAAAATTTCTACATGTTACCAGTTGTGAGTTACAGAGAGAGCTGAAATGATTGCTCTCACTCTAACAACCGCAGCAATACCTCACATGTGTGGCTTGAACACCGTTTACATAGGCAGGCGTGACTTACGTATGCGCCGCCTTTTGTGCGCGAGCGCGGCTGGGAAGTGGCACTTTAAAAAATAATAATTGAAATATTTTAAATAATTAAAAAATATTTTTTTGCTTATTTAGTTTACTCTCTTTTTTTATATATATAAATCCTGTATAATAATAATAATAATAATAATAATAATAATAATGTAAAAACAAAGGATTATGATGGCACGAGGACCAACTGAGTAATAATAAAATAGATAACTAAAAAAATGCAAAGGGGGGATTATATCATAATAATAATAATAATAATAATAATAATAATAATAATAATAATAACAATAAAAGGGGATTTATATCATTATAATAATAATAAAAGGGGGATTATATAATAATAATAATAATAATAATAATAGTAATAATGATTATAATAATAATAATAGTAATAATAATGATAATAATAATAATAGTAATAATGATAATAATAATAATAATAATAGTAATAATAATAATAATAGTAATAATGATAATAATAATAATAATAATAGTGATAATAATAATAATAATAATAATAATAATAAAAGGGGGATTATATCATTACAATAATAATAATAATAATAATAATAATAATGTAAAAACAAAGGATTATGATGGCACGAGGACCAACTGAATAATAATAAAATAGATAACTAAAAAAATACAAAGGGGGGATTATATCATTATAATAATAATAATAATAATAATAATAATAATAACAATAAAAGGGGATTTATATCATTATAATAATAATAATAAAAGGGGGATTATATCATAATAATAATAATAATAGTAATAATGATAATAATAATAATAATAATAATAATAATAATAGTAATAATAATGATAATAATAATAATAGTAATAATGATAATAATAATAGTGATAATAATAATAATAAAAGGGGGATTATATCATTATAATAATAATAATAATAGTGATAATGATAATAATAATAATAATAATAGTAATAGTAATAGTAATAGTAATAATAATAATAATAATAATAGGGGGGTTATATCATTATTATAATAATAATATTATTATTAATAATAATAATAATAATAAAAGGGGATTATATCATTATAATAATAATATTAATAATAATAATAATAATAATATTAATAATAATAATAATAATATTAATAATAATAATAATAATAATAATAATGTAAAGTAATTTCTGAGATACAGAATTTTGGGTAGTCACGCGCTGTAATCCATAAATCATCAAAATTAAAAGAAAGAAATGCTTGAAATAGGTCACTCTGTGTGTAACGCATCTATATAAAATATAAGAGTTTCACTTTTTTAAATCGAATTACTGTAAATAAATGAATGTTATTCTAATTTTATGAGACACGCCCGTATAATCTAGCGAGCCGGGTCCTCTGATCCCTCCTGTATTGATTTGTATTGTAAGTGTAATGTCTGCCCTCATGTTGTAGAGCGCTGCGCAAACTGTTGGCGCTGTATAGATCCTGTATAATAATAATAATAATAATAATACAAAAAAAATCCCAAAAAGGGAGCGATCGTGTCTTCCAGTAGCCTTTATTCAGGTATAATCAGCGTTATATATCATGTGCAGAGTACCCCTTTAATCTTAAGCTTACCCTCAACAACTAAAACAAAAATTGGATAACATCGGCTGTGTATGGGGCTCTCGGATCACCAAGCCGGCGGCGGGCATCGCCTGCTGCGTTTCCTGGCGCTGTCATATTTAAAACGACTCGTTGGATGTGGAGACGGCTGGGTTTTTATTTTGTGACCTCTATGGGAACCTTTATAGATCGCTGACATTTAAAAAAAAAAAAGGTATTACACCAATATATATATAATCACGCAGCGCATATCTTCCCGTTTGGCGAGCCCGGATCTATGGAAAACGCGTCAGCAATGCCCAGGCTGTAAATTAATAAGCTGAGCCGGAGGGAGGAAGAGGCTGCAGCATAATTAAATGGCTTCTGTCTCTTTAAATGTTCCCTTAGGACATGAAAGGGGGGGGAGGGGGGGAGTTTCCAGACAGTGACGTCATGGGGGCCCTCCGTCTGGAAAGTGACCGATAGGCGGACCTGCCAATGGAAAGTAAAGCCGGTAGCTGGGGCGTGGCCGGGCTTGCGGATCTGGCCATTTAAAGGCCTGGTGGGTGTGGCCACTGGACACACGCGGGTAGAGAGGGGGGGCATAAATACACGTGGTTGGGATGGAGCTGGCTCATTATGCTGCAGTGTGACCCCGGGGTGACCCCTCCTGCCTGTCACTAAATGTCACTAAATGTCACCCAGTGTTAACCCCTTCCTGACCGCAGCTGCTTATTTTATATGCTCTCCCTGCCATTATTCACACTAACGCCCCCCCCCCCCCCACCCCTTTTTTCAGGACAAGCTTTCCATGAGCTCTCTTCGTTGGTGCAGAAAGCATTAAGAACAGAACGATCGTTTTACCTACTTATATGCGATAATGGACCGGGGGGGGGGGGGGGGCAGGTTTAAAAGGGGCATTGCAGGGCACTGTTAGCCCCAGCAAGTCGCTGCAACCAGCGCATTTTCCTAAATAGCTTATGACCCCGGCACAGCCGCGGTACTACATGTCACAGCAGTTTCCTCCACAATGTACTAAAACCGGAGCACCGAGAATCCGGTGCAGCTGTGCAGAGCAGCCAATCAGCTTCTAACTTTCGAAAATCTTATCTAAGAATTTTCGTTGGTATTTCGCATCATTACCATTACTCTCTATATCTGTTCTGGTGACAACTCTACAAATTTTGGTTTGGGTGAGCTTCCCTTCACTTCCTGTCCCCTAAGGAAGGGAGAGGAACTCTTCTACAGTGAGACAAATCCTCTCAGACAGTTGTCACCAGAACAAATGTCCCCGTTGGGAGATTTCCTCTCTATTCCTGTCCTGGTGACAACTCAAAATGAGGTCTTGTTGGTGAGCTTCCCTTCACTTCCTGCCCCTCTAAGGAAGGGGAGAGGAACCCCTCCAACGTGAGGAAAATTCTCTCAGGCAGTTGTCACCAAAACAAGTGTCCCCATTGGAAGATTTTACCTCCAAACCTGTTCTGGTGACAACTTAAAATTGTGGTCTGGTGAATTTCTCTTCACTTCCTGTCCCCTGAGAAAGAGGGAAAAACTCCTCCAAAGTGAGGCAAATCCTCCAGGACAGTTGTAATCAGAACAAATGCCCCCATTAGAGGATTTCCTCTCTATAGCTGTTCTGGTGACAACTCCAAAATGGTGGTTTCCTTGGTGAACTTCCCTTCACTTCCTGTCCCACAAGGATGAGGGAGGAAGTTCCTCCAAGGGACTGAGAACCAGAGAAAATGTCTACATTGAAAGATTTCCTCTCTATATCTGTCCTGGTGGCAACTTCAAAATGTTGGTCTCTTTGGTGAACTTCTCTGCACTTCCTGTCTCTTACGGAAGGTGGGGAAGAACTCCTCCAAAGTGAGGCAAATCCTCTCAGACAGCTGTCATTAGAACCACTGTCCCCACTGGAAGATTTCCTCTCTATATCTGTTCTAGTGACAACTCCAACATTTTGGTCTCCTTGGTGAACTTCCCTTCACTTCCTGTTCCGCAAGGATGAGGGAGGAAGTTCCTCCAAGGGACTGAGAACCAGAGAAAATGTCTACATTGGAAGGTTTCCTCTCTATATATGTTCTGTTGACAACTCCAAAATTATGGTCTCTTTGGTGAACTTCTCTGCACTTCCTGTCCCTTACAGAAGGGGGGAGAACTCCTCAAAAGTGAGGCAAATCCTCCAAGACAGTTGTCACCAGAACAAATGCCCCCATTGGAAGATTTCCTCTCTGTTCCTGTTCTGGTGACAGACAACTCCAAAATGTTGGTCTCTTTGGTGAACTACTCTTCACTTCCTGTCCCCATTGGAAGATTTCCTCTCTGTTCCTGTTCTGGTGACAACTCCAAAATGTTGGTCTCCTTGGTGAACTGCCCTTCACTTCCTGTCCCGCAGGATGAGGGAGGAAGTTCCTCCAAGAGAACCAGAGAAAATGTCTACATTGGAAGGTTTCCTCTCTATATATGTTTTGTTGACAACTCCAAAATTTTGGTCTCTTTGGTGAACTTCTCTGCACTTCCTGTCCCTTACGGAAGGGGGGGAAGAACTCCTCCAAAGTGAGGCAAATCCTCCAAGACAGTTGTCACCAGAACAAATACCCCATTGGAAGATTTCCTCTCTTTTCCTGTTCTGGTGACAACTCCAAAATTTTGGTCTAGTTGGTGAGCTTTCCTTCACTTCCTGTCCCGCAAGGAAGAGGGAAGAACTCATCCAAAGTGAGGCAAATCCTCTCAGACTGTTGTCACCAGAGCAAATGTCCCCATTGGAAGATTTCCTCTCCATTCCTGTTCTGGTGACCTACTCATCACTTCCAGTCCCCTAAGGAAAGGGGAAGAACTCCTCCACGGTGAGGCAAATCCTCTCAGACAGCTGTCATTAGAACCACTGTCCCCACTGGAAGATTTCCACTCTATATCTGTTCTGGTGACAACTCCAAAATTTTGGTCTCCTTGGTGAACTTCCCTTCACTTCCTGTTCTGCAAGGATGAGAAAGGAAGTTCCTCCAAGAGAACCAGAGAAAATGTCTACATTGGAAGGTTTCCTCTCTATATATGTTCTGTTAACAACTCCAAAATTTCGGTCTCTTTGGTGAACTTCTCTGCACTTCCTGTCTCTTACGGAAGGGGGGGAAGAACTCCTCCAAAGTGAGGCAAATCCTCCAAGACAGTTGTCATCAGAAAAAATGCCCCCATTGGAAGATTTCCTCTCTTTTCCTGTTCTGGTGACAACTCCAAAATTTTGGTCTCATTGCTGAGCTTCCCTTCACTTCCTGTCCCGCAAGGAAGAGGGAAGAACTCCTCCAAAGTGAGGCAAATCCTCTCAGACAGTTGTCACCAGAGAAAATGTCCCCATTGGAAGATTTCCTCTCCATTCCTGTTCTGGTGACCTACTCTTCACTTCCTGTCCCCTAAGGAAGGGGGAGGAACTCCTCCATGGTGAGGCAAATCCTCTCAGACAGCTGTCACTAGAACAACTGTCCCAATTGGAAGATTTCCTCCCTCTATCTGTTCTGGTGACAACTCCAAAATTTTGGTCTCAGTGAGCTTCTCTTCACTTCCTGTCCCACAAGGAAGAGGGAAGAACTCCTCCAAAGTGAGGCAAATCCTCCAAGACAGTTGCCACCAGAACAGATATCTATATCTGTTCTGGTGACAACTCCAAAATTTAGGTTTTCTTGGTCAACTTCCATTCACTTCCTGTCCCGCAAGGATGAGGGAGGAAGTTCCTCCAAGGGACTGAGAACCAGAGGAAATGTCTGCATTGGAAGATTTCCTCTCCATTGCTGTTCTGGTGACAACTCCAAAATGTTGGTCTCATTGGTGAGCTTCCCTTTACTTCCTGTCCCACAAGGAAAAGGAAAAACTCCTCTAAAGTGAGGCAAATCCTCTCAGACAGTTGCCACCAGAACAAATGCCCCCATTGGAAGATTTCCTCTCCATTACTGTTCTGGTGACAACTCCAAAATGTTGGTCTCTTTGGTGAACTACTCTTCACTTCCTGTCTCCTAAGGAAGGGGGAGGAACTCCTCCACAGTGAGGCAAATCCTCCAAGACAGTTGTCACCAGAACAAATGTCCTGATTGGAAGATTTCCTCTCTGTTCCTGTTCTGGTGACAACTCCAAAATTCTGGTCTCATTGGTGAGCTTCCCTTTACTTCCTGTCCCCCAAGGAAAAGGAAAAACTCCTCTAAAGTGAGGCAAATCCTCTCAGACAGTTGCCACCAGAACAAATGTCCCCATTGGAAGATTTCCTCTCCATTACTGTTCTGGTGACAACTCCAAAATGTTGGTCTCTTTGGTGAACTACTCTTCACTTCCTGTCCCCTAAGGAAGGGGGGGGGGGGAACTCCTCCACAGTGAGGCAAATCCTCCAAGACAGTTGTCTTTACTTCCCTTTACTTCCTGTCCTGCAAGGAAAAGGAAAAATTCCTCTAAAGTGAAGCAATTCCTCTTGAGACAGTTGTCACCAGAACAAATGTCCCCATTGGAAGATTTCCTCTCTGTTCCTCTTCTGGTGACAACTACAAAATGTTGGTCTCATTGGTGAGCTTCCCTTCACTTCCTGTCCCGCAAGGAAGAGGGAAGAACTCCTCCAAAAGTGAAATCCTCTCAGACAGTTGTCACCAGAACAAATGTTCCCATTGGAAGATTTCCTTCCTGTTCCTGTGCTGATGACAAGTCAAACATTTGGTTCCTGTCTCAGGGACAGTGGTCTCCAGGACAAATGGGGGTAAATCTCCCCTGTGGGGACACAGACTGGGGTTCTAACCCCTAAGGCGATGACGCCAACGATTAAAAAAAGCGAACGCTCTGTTACGAATCTGCATGTCAATTGCTCGCGGGTTCAAACGGAAAGAACTACCCGGCTCTCGCCCTGTGTGGGTTCGGGTGACTTTGCCGCTGCGCGTCTGCATTTCACGCCGTCTGCGGTGAGGGTGGTGCTGGTTAAGTAGACAGCTGGTGCTGGAATGAGATGGTGGCTTTATAAAGGGCAGACAGGGAGGGGTGTGCCGCCGCTGTCCTCGCCTGTCACGTCCCGCGTCTGATGGCACACAGGTCACCTCCCATCTGACCCCCTTTTACTCATACATGTCTGCAGCCGCCGCAGACGGCACAAATGGGAAGTCAATCTGTGGACAATGTCTCCTAATAGCTTTACACCGACACCCCTTCACAGCCGAAATACTCCGGGAGGAAAATAAGATCGATCCGCTGCATGGACGCCGTTATTTTAGATTGTAACCTCTGGTGGCAAGGAGCCCTGGCCATTGTTTTATTATGCTCTCCCTTATATGCTTACTTTATTTAACTGCAAGATTTACCCCCCCCTTCATGACCAGCCCATTTTTTTTTTTTTTTTTGCGATACGGCACAACGTTATTTTAACTAAAAAATTGCGCGGCCGTGCGACGCACTACCCAGATAAAACTTATGTCAGTTTTTTTCCCTCCACAAATAGAGCTTTTTTTTGGTGGTTTTTAATTTTTGCGCTGTAAACAAAATGGAGCGAGAATTTTAAAAAAATCAACAAAAAAAGAAATAAAATAAAAATAAACAAAAAACAAAAAAAAAACAATGTTTTGCTTTTTTGCTATATAACACATCCAATTAAAAAATATTTTAAAAAAAAACGAATTTCTTCAATTTAGCCCGATATGTATTCTGCTACATGTTTTTGGTAAAAAAATAAAATAAATAAAAAAAATCCCAATAATCGTATATTGATTGGTTTGAGCAAAAGTTATATTGTCTAAAAACTATGGGATATTTATTTATTTTTAGTAGCGACTTATAGCGGGACTGCCATATTGCGGCGGACAGTCTGACACTAACTGACACTTTGTGGGAACCAGTGACACACTAATACAGTGATCAGTGCTAATAAAATATGCACTGTCACTGAACTAATTAATGACACTGGCTGGAAAGGGGTTAACAACAGGGAGCGATCAAAGGGTTAAATGTGTGCCTAGCCAGTGTTGGTGCACTGCGGGGAAGGTGATTTTACTAAAAGGAAGACATGGATCCTCGTTTCTGCTTTGCAGGAACACAGGATCAATGCCTTCCCTTGAGTCAGAATGGTAATCTGCCAGGTTTACATACTGTAGGTAGATCGCCGTTCTGTCTTTCTGCCTGATGATTGGTGGATACCTGCCAATCGGCTCCTGCTGTGTGTAATCACAGCAAGAGCGAGCCACCGGCGGCACACATTCGCACCCTCTACCCAGAAGTACAGGATCACATATACACACTATATTACTAAAAGTATTGGGACGCCTGCCTTTACACGCACATGAATTTTAATGACATCCCAGTCTTAGCCCTTGTACACACGGTCGGAGAATCCGTCGGAATGTGTCCTATCAGACCGTTTTGTCGGATAATCCGACTGTGTGTGGTATGCATCGGACTGATTCCGTCGGAATATCCGTCGGACCCAATTTGGAAATATTTTGAAACAAACTGGTCCGGTCGGACATCCTCCGATCATATGTAGAGAATTTTGATCGGACAAAGTGCCACGCATGCTCAGATCAAATTCCTACATCAAAGCTAATGGCTACTAGCCTGAATGTAGTCCCATCGTAACGAAATTACGTCATCACGTTCTGAACGATCGGATTTTCCCACAACTTGGTCCGACCGTGT
This sequence comes from Lithobates pipiens, assembly GCF_037356315.1. Classification (NCBI taxonomy): domain Eukaryota; kingdom Metazoa; phylum Chordata; class Amphibia; order Anura; family Ranidae; genus Lithobates; species Lithobates pipiens. Next base: position 222,771,196 of record NW_027507789.1, read on the forward strand.
GTATGCAACAGTTTCGGACACAACCCGTCAGACAAAATCCAATGGATTTGGTTGGCAGAATGTCCGACCCGTGTGTACATGGGCTTAGTCCGTAGGGTTTAATATTGCGTTGAACCCACCCCTTTGCAGCTATAACAACTTCACCTCTTCTGGGAAGGCCGTCCACAAGGTTTAGGAGGGTGTCTATGGGAATGTTTGACCATTCTTTCAGAAGCGTATTTGTGGAGTCAGGCACTGATGTTGGCCGAGAAGGTCTGTCTCTCAGCCTCCGCTCAAAATCAAAGGTGTTCTATCGGGTTGCGGTCAGGACTCTGTTCAGGCCAGTCCAGTTCCTCCACCCCAAATTTCACTCAACCAGGTCTTTATAGACCTTGCTTTGTGCACTGGTCCATGTCGTTTGGTGAAGGGGGGATTATGATGTGGTGTTGTTTTTCAGGGGTTGGGCTTTGCTCCTTAGTTCCAGTGAAGGGAACCCTAAACTCGCTCATCCATGTCTTTATGGACCTTGCTTTGTGCACTGGTGGGCAGTCATGTTGGAACAGGAAGGGGCCGTCTCCAAACTGTTCCCACAAAGTTGGGAGCATGAAATTGTCCAAAATGTCTTGGTATGCCGACACCTTAATGCTGCGTACAGACGATCGGACATTCTGACAACAAAACCATGAGTTTTTTTTCTGACGGATGTTGGCTCAAACTGGTCTTGCATGCACACGGTCACACAAATGTTGTTGGAAATTCCGAATGTCAAGAATGCGGTGACATACAACACGTACGACGAGCCAAGAAAAATGAAGTCCAATAGCCAGTGCGGCTTTTCTGCTTGATTCCGAGCATACGTGGACTTTTGTGCTTCGGAATTGTGTACACACACGCTCGTAATTTCCGACAACAAGTTTTGTTGTTGGAAAATTTGAGAACCAGCTCTCAAACATTTGGGGTCTGAAATTCCGACAGCAAATGTCAGATGGAGCCTACACACGGTGGGAATTTCCCACAACAACCTCACATTGAACATTTGTTGTCGGAAATTCCGATCGTGTGTACACGGCATAAGGGTTCCCTTCACTGGAACTAAGGGGCCAAGCCCAACCCCTGAAAAACAACCCCCACACCATAATCCCCCCTCCCCCAACACCATAATCCCCCCTCCACCAAATGATTTGGACCAGTGCACAAAGCAAGGTCCATCAAGTAGCTATCTATCCTGAAGAAACCACCATCAGTGATCGGTCATGTGACCAGGTTCATGGCAATAGTTACGTTATCACGAAGAAACCGCTTCTGGCTGTGGGTTCGTATAGCGTGTCATCACCCTATAAACAGTTTTTGCAGGTCGACATATCTCTGTGATAAACGTTACTTAACAGTCATCTCTCCTGAAGAAACTGCCCTCAGTAGTGGGTCACCTGTCATGGCAGTAGCTATTTATCCTGAAGAAACCATCCTCAGCAGTGGGTCATGTGACCAGATCATGCCAGTAGCCATCTATCCCGAAGAAACCGCCTTCAGCGGTGGTTCATGTGATCAAAATCATGGCAATGGTCATCTATCCTGAAGAAACTGCCCTTAGCGGTGGGACATGTGACCATAGCCATGGCAATAGTCATCTAAACTATAGAAACCTCCCTCAGAGGTGGATTACGTGACCAGAATCATGGCAATAGTCATCTACCCTAAAGAAACCGCTCTCAGCAGTGGATCATGACCAAAGCCATGGCAATAGTCATCTCTCTTGAAGAAACTGCCCTCAGTAGTGGGTCACCTGTCATGGCAGTAGCTATTTATCCTGAAGAAACCGCCCTCAGCAGTGGGTCATGTGACCAGATCATTTCAGTAGCCATCTATCCTGAAGAAACCGCCTTCAGCGGTGGTTCATGTGACCAGAGTCATGGCAATAGTCATCTATCCTGAAGAAACCGCCTTCAGCGGTGGTTCATGTGACCAGAGTCATGGCAATAGTCATCTATCCTGAAGAAACCGCCCTTAGCGGTGGGACATGTGACCAGAGCCATGGCAATAGTCATCTAAACTATAGAAACCTCCCTCAGAGGTGGATTACGTGACCAGAATCATGGCGATAGTCATCTACTCTAAAGAAACTGCCCTCAGCAGTGGGTCAAAGCCATGACCCAAAGCCCTGGCAATAGTCATCTATTGTGAAGAAACTGCCCTCAGAGGTGGGTGATGTGATCAGAGTCATAGCAACAGTCATCTATATTAAAGAAACCATCCTCAGAGGTGGGTCATGTGACCAGAGCCATGACAATAGTCATCTAAACTAAAGAAACCTCCCTCAGAGGTGGATTACATGACCAGAGTCATGGCAAAATTAATCTATCCTAAAGAAACCGCCCTCAGCAATGGGTCACGACCAAAACCATGGCAATAGTCATCTATTGTGAAGAAACTGCCCTCAGAGGTGGATGATGTGATTAGAGTCTTGGCCTCAGAGGTGGGTCACGTGACCAGAATCATGGAAGTAGCCATCTATCCTGAAGAAACCGCCCTTATTGGTGGGTCATGTGATGAAGGTTATCTGGTGCTGAGGTGTTGGCGCCGCCATTTTATCTCTCAAATACTGTGCAGGTATTTGGCGCGTATAATAATGGCCACTGGCAGATCTGCGGTACACTGCCATTTTGTGCAGGCACAACCAACAGCAATTTTACAAATTACATTGTGAGGTAAAATTTTTAATTCACACATTATTCTTGTGTTCTAAAGAGGGGATGCTCAAAATCTGACTTGTATCTTAGTGCAGATATCTGGGAAAACCAGTTAACCAATTACACAAGCAGGAAATAAAAAATTTGGTGAGGGCATTCTGTAGTGTATACCATCTGTGTAGAGAGCGCCTTCAGGCGGTCATATTGCATTTTACAGAAAATTACAGCGCCGCAGATTGAAAGGGAAAGGTAATTTGTTACCTATTGGCGCTGAGCACACGCGAATATGCGGCCTCCCGGCAGCCGGGTCTTGGTGCCGAGCGGTCGCATATGTGCATGCAATAGCGCCACCAGTACTGTGCCGAGAGCATGCACTTTGCTTGCTCCCTGCATAGTGACCAGCGGATCACGGAACGTTCCCGACCGCCATGACTTTTCCAATCATGTGCCCACCGTGACAGCCAATCACGACGGTCACGTGGCCATAAGCCCCACCTCCTGGCATAGCAAACCCCTTAAAGGGCCGGTGGAAGCCAGTGCCAAGGGGTTAATAACATTCAATTACAAGATGACTTTTGTCGATAATGTATACACTATATTTTTTGTGTACAGAACGCCTCCAGGTGGCCATATTGCATTCTACAGAAAACGACAGCACCGCAGATTGAAAGGGAAAGGTCATTTTTGAACATGTTGGCGCCGAGCGCACGCAAATATGCAGCCTCTTGAGGGCCGGGCCTTGGTACCAAGCCGCCGCATATTCGCGCGCAAATGCGCCAACAGTGCTGTGCCGAGGGCGTGCGCCTTGCACAGTTATCAGCGGCTCACGGAAAGTTCCCAATTGCAGTTCGCGATGGAGACTTTTTCCGATCGTGTGAAAGCCAATCACGGCGGTCACGTGGTCAGAAGCCCCGCCCCGCATAGCAAACCCCTTAAAGGCCCGGTGGAAGGGGGTTAGACCCCTTTCACACTTTAGCGCTAAAAATAGCGCCTGTAAAATTCCTTATCTGCAGTTCCAGTGTGAAAGTCCGAGTGCATTCACACTGCGGCGGTGTGCTTGCAGGACGTTAGAAAAGGTCCTGCAAGCAGCGTCTTTGGGACGGTTTGCAAGCGGCGTATACACCACTCCTCCACCACCCCTGCCCATTCGAATGCATGGGCAGCGCTGCCGAGGCGCCTGCAAAGCGATCCGGCAGCGGCACTACACGGGCACTTCTAATCCCTTCTGGGGGTTAAAAGCTCCCCGTTCCTGCCTGTATAGCGGCGCCAAAGCAGCTGCAATCACCACCGTCCCAGTGTGAAAGGGCTCTTAATAATATTCATTTACTATATGAATTTTGTCACAAGTGTATACACTATATATATTTTTTTCATTTTTGCTAATTTTTTTCCCACAAAAGTGGAGTTACCCTTTAATGTTCACACGCCACTCTTGTTGTGGTTTAGGCCTACCCTGGAAGGCCATTTTGCCTCTTCTAGCACTCTCCATGGTTAGCATTATGTGGCCTAAACTGACATATTGTATTGTGAGGTAAGTTTAATATTTACGTACCATTTTTGTTGTGGTTTAGGCCTCCTCTGATAGCATTTCCCTCAGCTGACCAAGCAAGTGGCAACACGGCGGCCATTATGTCTCTTCCAGCACTTTCCATGTTTAGCATTATGTGGCCTGACCTGACACATTGAACGGTGTGAGGTAAATTTAAAGAGTAACTCCTGCTGCACAGCGGACATTTTGTGTCCTCCAAAGCTTTCCATGTTCAGCATCCTGTAACCTGACCTGACACACCGAGCCATGAGGTAAATTCTGTCAGCTGTCTAACAAGAAATGTGTAGAAACAATCCCTGTTGTGGTCAGATACTCACCTGACAGAAACGGAACTTGTTTCCTTGACTACTTTCCAGCAGAGCCCGCCATGGCTTCTGAGGTTCTCTGAGGTAAATGTTACTTTTTCCGGGCACAGAAATTCTTCTGTGAGGCATTCAGCACAACCACTGAGTGCGGACTTCCCATATCGGAGGCCACGAGCCATTCTGATGTGACCTGTCCAGCAGACTGATTCCCTTTCTGCTCTCTTTGAAAAGATTTTCTGAGGTAAAAATGTTTGTAATCATCACTTACCTACACAGAAAGAATATTCCTTGTGTTTTAAAAGCAGTATAAATCCACTGCAAGTGTTTGTTGGACTGATTGCAAGGCTGGTATGTGTCATTGGTTAGGACTCCCCCCATGACAGTTTCTTCTTAGGTGAGGGGTCCCCACCATCCCTGTGTTGAGTTCCTGGGTCTGTACACCCGCTGTGCCCATTATGAGGGTCCCCACCATCTCTGTGCTGAGTTCCCAGGTCTGTACACCCGCTATGCCCATTATGAGGGGTTCCCACCATCCCTGTGTTGAGTTCCCGGGTCTGTACACCCGCTATGCCCATTATGAGGGTCCCCACCATCTCTGTGCTGAGTTCCCGGGTCTGTACACCCGCTGTGCCCATTATGAGGGGTTCCCACCATCCCTGTGCTGAGTTCCCGGGTCTGTACACCCGCTATGCCCATTATGAGGGGTTCCCACCATCCCTGTGTTGAGTTCCCAGGTCTGTACACCCGCTATGCCCATTATGAGGGGTTCCCACCATCCCTGTGTTGAGTTCCCGGGTCTGTACACCCGCTATGCCCATTATGAGGGGTTCCCACCATCCCTGTGCTGAGTTCCCAGGTCTGTACACCCGCTATGCCCATTATGAGGGGTTCCCACCATCCCTGTGTTGAGTTCCCAGGTCTGTACACCCGCTGTGCCCATTATGAGAGGTTCCCACCATCCCTGTGCTGAGTTCCGGGGTCTGTACACCCGCTGTGCCCATTATGAGGGGTTCCCACCATCCCTGTGCTGAGTTCCAAAGTCTGTACACCCGCTGTGCCCATTATGAGGGGTTCCCACCATCCCTGTGCTGAGTTCCGGGGTCTGTACACCAACTGTGCCCATTATGAGGGGTTCTCACCATCCCTGTGCTGAGTTCCTGGGTCTGTACACCGGCTGTGCCCATTATGAGGGGTTCCCACCATCCCTGTGCTGAGTTCCGGGGTCTGTACACCCGCTGTGCCCATTATGAGGGGTTCCCACCATCCCTGTGCTGAGTTCCAGAGTCTGTACACCCGCTGTGCCCATTATGAGGGGTTCCCACCATCCCTGTGCTGAGTTCCGGGGTCTGTACACCAACTGTGCCCATTATGAGGGGTTCTCACCATCCCTGTGCTGAGTTCCCGGGTCTGTACACCCGCTGTGCCCATTATGAGGGGTTCCCACCATCCCTGTGCTGAGTTCCAGAGTCTGTACACCCACTGTGCCCATTATGAGGGGTTCCCACCATCCCTGTGCTGAGTTCCGGGGTCTGTACACCAACTGTGCCCATTATGAGGGGTTCTCACCATCCCTGTGCTGAGTTCCCGGGTCTGTACACCTGCTGTGCCCATTATGAGGGGTTCCCACCATCCCTGTGCTGAGTTCCGGGGTCTGTACACCTGCTGTGCCCATTATGAGGGGTTCCCACCATCCCTGTGCTGAGTTCCCGGGTCTGTACACCCGCTGCGCCCATTATGAGGGGTTCCCACCATCCCTGTGCTGAGTTCCCGGGTCTGTACACCCGCTGCGCCCATTATGAGGGGTTCCCACCATCCCTGTGCTGAGTTCCCGGGTCTGTACACCCACTGTGCCCATTATGAGGGGTTCTCACCATCCCCGTGCTGAGTTCCCGGGTCTGTACACCTGCTGTGCCCATTATGAGGGGTTCTCACCATCCCCGTGCTGAGTTCTCGGGTCTGTACACCTGCTGTGCCCATTATCAGGGGTTCCCACCATCCCCGTGCTGAGTTCTCGGGTCTGTACACCTGCTGTGCCCATTATCAGGGGTTCCCACCATCCCCGTGCTGAGTTCTCGGGTCTGTACACCTGCTGTGCCCATTATGAGGGGTTCCCACCATCCCTGTGCTGAGTTCCTGGGTCTGTACACCCGCTGTGCCCATTATGAGGGGTTCTCACCATCCCTGTGCTGAGTTCCTGGGTCTGTACACCTGCTGTGCCCATTATCAGGGGTTCCCACCATCCCCGTGCTGAGTTCTCGGGTCTGTACACCTGCTGTGCCCATTATCAGGGGTTCCCACCATCCCCGTGCTGAGTTCTCGGGTCTGTACACCTGCTGTGCCCATTATGAGGGGTTCCCACCATCCCTGTGCTGAGTTCCTGGGTCTGTACACCCGCTGTGCCCATTATGAGGGGTTCTCACCATCCCTGTGCTGAGTTCCTGGGTCTGTACACCTGCTGTGCCCATTATCAGGGGTTCCCACCATCCCTGTGCTGAGTTCCTGGGTCTATACACCTGCTATGCCCATTATGAGGTCACAGCAGGAGATGAAGATGGTCACCAGTCATCTCTATGCCCGGATGTCGGAGGCCCGGGTGCAACGCTATGACGTTCCTGGATGTCAACAAAGCCGCGATCGCGGCTGTCAGCATGAGATCAGTGAATTTTTTTTCTCATGCTTTCCAGCCTGGAGGAGAGATGTGAGGTCTTATTGACCCCGCATCTCTCCATAAAGATTCCTATTACAGGGGATGTTTACATTCCTTGTAATAGGAATAAAAGTGATCAAAAAATTTAATTAAAAAAAGTGTAAAAATAAAAATTAAGTAAAAAAAAAATTGAAAATGCCCCTGTCTTTTTTTTTACTTAATTTTTTTTAAGTAGAATTGTTGCACGCGCTCTAACGCACGCGACGATACCTCACATGTGTTATTTGAATTGCATTTACATATGTGGGTGGGACTTACGTGTGTAAGTAGCTCGTATTCAGAAGCGAACACACACGTAAGTCCCGCCCATATATGTAAATGCAATTCAAATAACACATGTGAGGTATCGTCACGTGCGTTAGAGCGCGTGCAACAATTCTAGCCCTAGTCCTCCTCTGTAACTCTAAACTGGTAACCTGTAAAAAATTTTCAAAACATCGCCTATGGAAATTTTTAAGTACCGAAGTTTGGCGCCATTCCATGAGTGTGAAAGCGTGACCTTTTGTGTATAGATTTACTCGGCGTAACATCATCTTTCAGATTATACAAAAAATTGGGCTAATTTTACTGTTTTGTTATTTTTTGAATTTTTGTATTTTTTTTTTTGTTATTCTTTCCAAAAAAAGGCGTTTGAAAAATAATCACGCAAATACCGTGCAAGATAAAAAGTTGCAATGACCGCCATTTTATTTACTAGGGTCTCTGCTAAAAAAAAAAACATATATAATGTTTGGGGGGGTTCTTTAATTTTCTAGCAAAAAAAAAAATGATGATTTTTACACGTACCGGTAGGAGAGAAGTGCCAAAACAGGCCTCAGGTATGGAAGTGGTTAAATCTATATAAAGAAGTCATTGTGATCCGGCAATCTCCGGCCGCAGCAGAGCGACTGACAGCCGTCGTTTCCCGGTTCCCAGCACCTCCAGGTTGCGGTCTCCTGAAGCGCAGCGCGGCAGATTTTGGCGAGCCGTCAGTTTTGGGTACCCGAAGCAAATGTTTGCGCATAAAAACCCTCTAGGATTCCCGCCTACACTGTTGTCTTTTATTTTATTTTTTTTTAACGCCAGCTGACAAACCGATCCAACTAAACAAAAAAAAAAGTACAAGTTGTACATTTCCTCCTCTCTTTTCAGGAAGGCAAGAGAAAAAAAAAAAAAACTCTTTTCAACCGTTGTGAGACCAGAACAAAAATGGCGTCTCGTTCCGCGCGGTGTCGTGCCGCTTCTGTGAAGCGCGCGTCAATGTATTCATGCAGCAGGCTTCGCACCCGGGGCCCCCCAAACGCGTATTGTGTGTGTTTTTTTTTATTTTTTTACATTTGCCGGCTGTAAACAGAACACCGAAAACGTCGGGCTATAAAAGTTTGCGTCCTTCTCACTGTGTGAAGCGGTGACAATTTATTCCTCTGCGATTCTTAGTGGGGGGGGGGGGAGGCAAATTGTTATTTTCAGCTGAAAATGTTGAAAGTTTATCGTATCGCGTCCCTACAAAAAAAAAGGCAAAGGGATTAAAGGGTAACTCCACTTTCTTGGGAAGAAGAAATAGAAAAAAAAATAACACAATTGCGACACAAGTCATTATAATTGAATCAGATGAACCGCACATACCGTATTTAGCATTCTTCCAATATAAGCGTTATTTGACACATTCTGCATGATGACCTCTTGTTTGTATGAAATTATCCAGAAAACAATAAAAATGATGGGAAAAAATGAAATAAAAATAAATTACCTTTCCTTCTGAATCTGCAGCTCTGTCATTTCTTGTAAAATGCAACATGGCCACCTGGAGGCGCTCTGTACACAGATGGTATACAGAAGCCCCCGCCCCCCTCCGGAAATGTAATTTCCTCCTTGCGTGATTGGCTCACTGATTTTCCCAGAAGTCCTCTCTAAGATTCAACTCTGATTTTGAGCATCTTCTGCAACAAAAATGTCATATGAAGAGATGCAGACTCTGCCACTTTCCTCACCAGAGCCCTGCAGGTGCAGCAGCTGCCGACCACAAATACGTAAATATACATTGCGGCTTTTAAGTGGTTTACCAGGGGGGGTTATGGCTGAAGCTATCAGCCATAATCCCCGATATTTTTTTTTTCAGCCGGCAATTGTGTTTTTCATAAAAGTGATCCAAGCGGCTTGTTTAGCCGCTGGATCGCTTTTGGAACCAGTGGGAGGGGATGTCCTCTCCTCCTGCTGCTCTCCCATGTTTCTCAAGCTTACCACTCTTGCTGGCGGTGTTCGTGCTGCTGGCCATAGAGGTGCAACGAAGGCCGGATCAACTTTGATCACCTCTATGATCCAGGGATTTCCAAATTACGGCCCTCTGGCTGTTGCGGAACTGCACGTCCCATGAGGCGTTGTAACAGACATGACTAGGCATGATGGGAATTGTAGTTCCTGAACAACTGGAGGGACATAGTCTAGGGCCGTGGAAGTAAACATTTATTTTTATTTTTTTGTTAACCACTTGCCTACCGGACACCTTTACCCCCGCCCAGGCCAATTTTCAGCTTTCAGCACTGTCACACTTTGAATGACAATTGCATGGTCATACAACACGGTACCCAAATTACATTTTTATTATTTATTTTTCACACAAATAGAGCTTTCTTTTGGTGGTATTTAATTAAAAAATGATTTTTTTTTATTTTTTTGCTAAATAAACGAATAAAGATCACATTTTTGAAGATTTTTCATAGTTTTCATAGTTTGTTATAAAATTTGGCAAACAGGTAATTTTTCACTGATGTGAGCTGATATGCTGCACTGACGGGAACTGATAGGCTGCACTGATGGGCAGTTGGGCACTGATGAGGTGACACTAGTGGGTACTGATAGGCTGCACTGATGAGGTGACACTAGTGGGTACTGATAGGCTGCACTGATGAGGCGACCCTGATGGGCACTGATAGGTGGCACTGATGGGCACTGATGAGGTGACTCTGGTGGGTACTGATGAGGTGACAATGATGGGCACCAATGGACACTGGTAGGCGGCACTGATAAGGAGGCACTAATGAGGCTGCACTGATGGGCACTGATAGGTGGCACTTATAGGCAGCACTAATAAGGAGACACTGATGGGCACTGATATGCTGCACTGACGGGTACTGTTATTGTGAACTGATGGGCACTGATGAGGTCACACTGATGGGCAATGATGAGGTGACACTGATGGGCACTGATGAGGTGACACTGATGGGCATTGATAGGTGGCACTGATAGGCGGCACTAATGGGCACTGGTAGGCGGCACTGATAAGAAGGCACTAATGAGGCTGCACTGAGAGGTGACACTGATGGGCACTGATATGCTGCACTGACAGCCACTGCTATAGTGCTCTGATGAGGTGACACTTATGGGCACTGATAGGTCACACTGATAGGCGGCACTGGTAGGCAGCACTGATAAGAAGGCACTAATGAGGATGCACTGAGAGGTGGCACTGATGGCCACTGATAGGTGGTAGGCTTGTGCAATTCGTTTCGTAACTAATCGAAATTCGGCCGAATTTTGCATCTTTCGGACATTCGGATGCATCCGAATGTCCGAATAAAAAAAATAACAAATTACAACGAATACGAAAGAAATATAGCGAATGAATTCGACATGATTCGACATTATTTCAACTGCATTCGAAATGATTTCAACATGATTCAACATTATTTCAACCGCATTCGAAAATATTTTGTGACCCGACTTTAGGGCCATGTATCTCGGGGTCACTTGGTGCTAGACACCTCAAATTTGGATATGTTGTAAAGCTAGTATTATTGTGTTTGCATACCAAATATGGGGTTTCTAGCTATAAGTGACCCCGAGATATGTGGCCCCAAATTCGGGTCGCAAAATGTTATTAGTTATTAGAGCAGAGAATGACATTTTGCGACCCGATTTTGGGGCCACATATCTCGGGGTCACTTATAGCTAGAAACCCCAAATTTGGTATGCAAACACAATAGTATTAGCACTATAACATATCCAAATTTGGAGTTTCTAGCACCAAGTGAGCCCGAGATACATGGCCCTAAAGTCGGGTCACAAAATATTTTCGAATGTGGTTGAAATAATGTCGAATCATGTTGAAATCATTTCAAATCCGGTAGAAATATTTTCGAATTTCGTTGAAATATTTTCGAATGTGGCCGATTTTTCGAATTCGGTAGAAAACTAAACGAAATCCGAAAACGAATTTAAGGAAGTTAACGAATATAACTAAACGAAATTAATGAATTAACGAATTAAAACGAAACTAAACTAAACAAATTTTTTCCTTTTGCACATGTCTAGGTGGCCCTAATGAGGCAGCAATGATGGGCACTGATAGGTGGCACTTATAGGCAGCACTAATGAGGAGACACTGATGGGAACTCATATGCTGCACTGACAGTCACTGCTATAGTGCACTGGTGGGCACTGATGAGGCGACACTGCTGGGCACTGATGAGGCGACACTGCTGGGCACTGATGAGGCAACACTGATGGGCACTGGTAGGCGGCACTAATGAGACTGCACTGAGAGGCAGTACTGATGGGCACTGATAGGTGGAACTTATAGGCAGCACTAACGAGGAGACACTGATGGGCACTGATATGGTGCACTGACAGCCACTGTTATAGTGCACTGATGAGGTGACACTGATGGGCACTGATAGGTGGCACTGATAAGAAGGCACTAATGAGGGTTCACAGAGAGGTGGCACTGAGGGGCACTGATAGATGGCACTAAATAGGGGGCACTATTGAGGCTGCACTGATAGGCAGCACTGATAGATGGCACTAAATAGGGGGCACTATTGAGGCTGCACTGATAGGCAGCACTGATAGGTGGCACTGCAGCCCTGATAGGTGACATTGATGACCAGCGACGGCCCAGGTTGTCCTACCTCAGATCCCCCCCAAGGCTCCCTTCATCTATTTTGCGATCATCGCGATCATAGCATTTTTTTTTTTTGTAGTAGCGGGTGGAAGTTGCGTATCAGAACAATGCAGTCAAGGAAATGTAAATTGTAAAAGAAAACAATCCTATTTGTACGGAGACGAAGGGTGACCGTGAATATATCGGTGTAAGGACAAGCGGAAAAGTACAGACTTGGAAGACGCGGCGTTCAATTTGTGTTTCTAAGAGATTTTTGCTCCTTAGCAACTACCGGGGAAAAAAAAAAAGTCCTTTTCGCAAAATAAAAGTCTTAAGTGTAGGTGAGACTTTCCTTTGTAGAGAAGATAATGTTATTCCTAAAAAAAAAAAAAAAAAAGAAAAAAAAAAGTACTTGCAGTGCTGTGTTTGGTGCGACAAAAGCTTTTACCCCCCACTTCTGTCTGCTGCGTATTTCACCCTCCCCCCCCCCCCCCCACATCTTGATTTAAGTCTGCAGCATTGTCGCACTACGCAATAGTGAGCACAGGAGGAAATACACAGCAAACCATCATCACAACTGTCCGGCCTCATTCTCCCCTGTGGTGTGGTCACCAACCAGAAAGGGTGCAGGAAAAAAAAAATGATGTATTCTAAAAAGCAGAGACCCCGCGTGAATAAAACGACGTGCGATATTTGCACGGCTTTTTCTCAAAGAGCGTATTTTCAAGGAAAAAAAAATAGATTTTACTGAAAATACAAAACCCATTTTATTTTTTATTTTTGGTAAAATAAGGGTTGCAACGAACAAATAGATACCAAACGTGTCAAGTCTTAAAATTGTGCAAAAAAATAAAATAAAAACTGCATTACCCAAAATTGTCCACAGGAGGCGCTTTAGAAGCCTTAGAAATTCGCAATTTAGAGTCAGCTATGAATGATAGACGTGTGCGCCGTCAATACATTAGTTTCATTTTGTTCGGTTTCGTATTAGCCGTTAATTCGTATTCCGTAATTCGTGTCCGAAATTCAATTTGGATTTGTAAGAAATACGAATTTTCGTTAGGTAATTGTTACTTTTCGTAACAATTATGAATGTTCCTTATGATGAATTTATAATTACGGGGGGCTCCCACCATCCCTGTGCTGTTATCATTATGAGGGGCTCCCGCCATCCCTGTGCTGTGCCCATTATGAGGGGCTCCCACCATCCCTGTGCTGTGCTCATTATGAGGGGCTCCCACCATCCCTGTTCTGTGATCATTATGAGGGGCTCCCACCATCCCTGTGCTGTGATCATTATGAGGGGCTCCCGCCATACCTGTGCTGTACTCATTATGAGGGGCTCACACCATCCCTGTGTTGTGCTCATTATGAGGGGCTCCCACCACCCCTGTGCTGTGCTCATTATGAGGGGCTCCCACCATCCCTGTGCTGTGCTCATTATGAGGGGCTCCCACCATACCTGTGCTGTTATCATTATGAGGGGCTCCCGCCATCCCTGTGCTGTGCTCATTATGAGGGGCTCCCACCATCCCTGTGCTGTGCCCATTATGAGGGGCTCCCACCACCCCTGTGCTGTGCTCATTATGAGGGGCTCCCACCATCCCTTTGCTGTGATCATTATGAGGGGCTCCCCCCATCCCTGTGCTTTGCTCATTATGAGGGGCTCCCACAATCCCTGTGCTGTGCTCATTATGAGGGGCTCCCGCCATCCCTGTGCTGTACTCATTATGAGGGGCTCCCACCATCCCTGTGCTGTGCTCATTATGAGGGGCTCCCACCATCCTTGTGCTGCACTCATTATGAGGGGCTCCCACCATCCTTGTGCTGTACTCATTATGAGGGGCTCCCACCATCCATGTGCTGTGCTCATTATGAGGGGCTCCCACCATCCCTGTGCTGTACTCATTATGAGGGCCCCCCCCACCATCCCTGTGTGCATGTGTAATGAATGATGGCTCTGGACTTATTACTGACATTTACAGTGATACCTCCCATGTGGGGTACAATTTATGATTACATTACATAGATCTACATATATATATATATATATATATATATATATATATATCTATATATATAGATATATATATACACTATATTACCAAAGGTATTGGGACGCCTGCCTCTACAGACAACTTTATTGGCATCCCAGTCTTAGTCCGTAATGTTCAATATTGAGTTTGCCCACCCTTTGCAGCTATAGACTATTTATGTACTTTCCAGCCACATACTGGGCATGCCTCCCCAGGGATTGGCTGGGACCACAATATTCAGGCTATTCATTTGACCTGCTCCACTCCTATGTTCTGGAGCCTTTCCGGAAGACAGGGAGAAGCAGTCAAGCCTGCATCCTGTGGGACCCTGATCAGTTCAAAGCAATCAGCAACTGCTACACTGAATACAGAAGAGCCCATTAAGAACTAAATTAATCTGACACAGAGGTATACCTACAGGGGTTGTAGGGGTCGCAATTACGACATGCCTCCCCCCCATATACCTGGACAGGAGGAGCTGCAAGACAGCTGCATATAGGGAAGCCGATCTCTTAATTTTCCTCTTGCAGCCAGTGAATGCTCACTTCTGCTCTTCTCCCTCCCGCAGGAATTTAGCGGCTGCAGGAGAAAAATGGTGAGATCGGTTCCTCTATATGCAATCGCCCTCGTCCCTCCTCCTTTCTTTGTACCCCCCCCCCCCCCTTCACCCAGGAGATCTGTCAGGATGGAGAGCATTGAAGGGATCAATAAATGTCTCATTTACCAGCCCCTTCCGTGTCTGAATGAATAGAGTCGGTGTAACGATCACTGGCTTTGTCCATTCATAACTGAAACATAGTAAACTGCGTTTACTGTGCTTCAGTTTGTGAATGAATGGGAAACCTCTGTACAGGGCTATACCTGTCCATTCATTCTGTCAAACTGAGGCTGCAGAGAAGGAGACTGAGGACTGTGTCCCCTGATATCTCACCAAAGACCCCCAACAAGGCTCCTAAAAAGAAATCGTAAAAAAAATATTGTAAAAAAAAATAAAAAAATTTAAAAAAAGGTAAAACACAATAATAAAAAAATAAAACAACAAAAACTACTGACATCAGTGGCAGAACTACCAGGGTCACAAAGGTGGAAAATGCGACTGCGCTCTGGTGTTCTGCCACTAGGCTCTAAGGCGGGGGTCTCCAAACTTTCTAAACAAAGGCCGGTTTGTTGCCCTTCAGACTTTAGGAGGGCCGAATTGTGGCCAGCAGAAGTGGGAGTAAACATTGCTTAATTTGGTATGGGGGGGGATAGTGTTCCATTGTTGGTGTCGGTGGGAGGAATAGTGTTCCAATGTTGGTGTTGGCGGGAGGAATAGTGTTCCATTGTTGGTGTCGGTGGGAGGAATAGTGTTCCAATGTTGGTGTCGGTGGGAGGAATAGTGTTCCATTGTTGGTGTCGGTGGGAGGAATAGTGTTCCAATGTTGGTGTCAGTGGGAGGAATAGTGTTCCATTGTTGGTGTCGGTGGGAGGAATAGTGTTCCATGGTTGGTGTCGGTCACAGGAATAGTGTTCCATTGTTGGTGTCGGTGGGAGGAATAGTGTTCCATTGTTGGTGTCGGTGGGGGGAATAGTGTTCCATTGTTGGTGTCGGTGGGAGGAATAGTGTTCCAATGTTGGTGTCGGTGGGAGGAATAGTGTTCCATTATTGGTGTCGGTGGGAGGAATAGTGTTCCATTGTTGGTGTCAGTGGGAGGAATAGTGTTCCAATGTTGGTGTTGGTGGGAGGAATAGTGTTCCAATGTTGGTGTCGGTGGGAGGAATAGTGTTCCAATGTTGGTGTCGTTGGGGCGAATAGTGTTCCAATGTTGGTGTTGGTGGGAAGAATAGTGTTCCATTGTTGGTGTCGGTTGGAGGAATAGTGTTCCAATGTTGGTGTCGGTGGGAGGAATAGTGTTCCATTGTTGGTGTCAGTGGGAGGAATAGTGTTCCATTGTTGGTGTCGGTGGGAGGAATAGTGTTCCAATGTTGGTGTCGGTGGGAGGAATAGTGTTCCATTGTTGGTGTCGGTGGGAGGAATAGTGTTCCATTGTTGGTGTCGGTGGGAGGAATAGTGTTCCATTGTTGGTGTCGGTGGGAGGAATAGTGTTCCATTGTTGGTGTCGGTGGGAGGAATAGTGTTCCATTGTTGGTGTGGGTGGGAGGAATAGTGTTCCATTGTTGGTGTGGGTGGGAGGAATAGTGTTCCATTGTTGGTGTCGGTCGGAGGAATAGTGTTCCATTGTTGGTGTCGGTCGGAGGAATAGTGTTCCATTGTTGGTGTCGGTGGGAGGAATAGTGTTCCATTGTTGGTGTCGGTGGGAGGAATAGTGTTCCATTGTTGGTGTCGGTGGGAGGAATAGTGTTCCATTGTTGGTGTCGGTGGGAGGAATAGTGTTCCATTGTTGGTGTCGGTGGGAGGAATAGTGTTCCATTGTTGGTGTCGGTGGGAGGAATAGTGTTCCATTGTTGGTGTCGGTGGGAGGAATAGTGTTCCATTGTTGGTGTCGGTGGGAGGAATAGTGTTCCATTGTTGGTGTCGGTGGGAGGAATAGTGTTCCATTGTTGGTGTCGGTGGGAGGAATAGTGTTCCATTGTTGGTGTCGGTGGGAGGAATAGTGTTCCATTGTTGGTGTCGGTGGGAGGAATAGTGTTCCATTGTTGGTGTCGGTGGGAGGAATAGTGTTCCATTGTTGGTGTCGGTGGGAGGAATAGTGTTCCATTGTTGGTGTGGGTGGGAGGAATAGTGTTCCATTGTTGGTGTCGGTGGGAGGAATAGTGTTCCAATGTTGGTGTCGTGGGAGGAATAGTGTTCCATTGTTGGTGTCGGTGGGAGGAATAGTGTTCCATTGTTGGTGTCGGTGGGAGGAATAGTGTTCCATTGTTGGTGTCGGTGGGAGGAATAGTGTTCCATTGTTGGTGTCGGTGGGAGGAATAGTGTTCCATTGTTGGTGTGGGTGGGAGGAATAGTGTTCCATTGTTGGTGTCGGTGGGAGGAATAGTGTTCCATTGTTGGTGTCGGTGGGAGGAATAGTGTTCCATTGTTGGTGTCGGTGGGAGGAATAGTGTTCCATTGTTGGTGTCGGTGGGAGGAATAGTGTTCCATTGTTGGTGTCGGTTGGAGGAATAGTGTTCCATTGTTGGTGTCGGTGGGAGGAATAGTGTTCCATTGTTGGTGTCGGTGGGAGGAATAGTGTTCCATTGTTGGTGTCGGTGGGAGGAATAGTGTTCCATTGTTGGTGTCGGTGGGAGGAATAGTGTTCCATTGTTGGTGTCGGTGGGAGGAATAGTGTTCCATTGTTGGTGTCGGTCGGAGGAATAGTGTTCCATTGTTGGTGTCGGTGGGAGGAATAGTGTTCCATTGTTGGTGTCGGTGGGAGGAATAGTGTTCCATTGTTGGTGTCGGTGGGAGGAATAGTGTTCCATTGTTGGTGTCGGTGGGATGAATAGTGTTCCATTGTTGGTGTCGGTGGGAGGAATAGTGTTCCATTGTTGGTGTCGGTGGGAGGAATAGTGTTTCATTGTTGGTGTCGGTGGGAGGAATAGTGTTCCATTGTTGGTGTCGGTGGGAGGAATAGTGTTCCATTGTTGGTGTCGGTGGGAGGAATAGTGTTCCAATGTTGGTGTCGGTCGGAGGAATAGTGTTCCATTGTTGGTGTCGGTCGGAGGAATAGTGTTCCATTGTTGGTGTCGGTGGGAGGAATAGGGTTCCAATGTTGGTGTCGTTGGGGCGAATAGTGTTCCATTGTTGGCGTCGGTGGGAGAACTGGTGCCCTATTGTTGTCTGATGGCTGAATAGTGTCTCGCATCAGTGGGAGGAATACTGCCCCAAGGGCCGGATAAAGGCTATGAAAGGGCTGCATCCGGCCCCTGGGCCGTAGTTTGGAGACCACTACTCTAAGGTATTTCCACCCCAGCAGGGGGTCCTGTATGTTTTCTTACACCAGGACCATGAAGGTTCTGGTTATGCCACTGACATGAGAGCCTAACACCTAACTTTGGTAGAAGGGTGCTACATCAGGGAAGGATTAGGAGATTGAGGGCTGTGTCCCCTGATCTCTCACCAAAGACCCCCAACAGGGCTCCTAAAAAAAATTGTTAAAAATATTATTGTAAAAAAAAAAAGAAAAAAAAACAATAATAAAAAAAAACAACAAAAAACTTCAGACACCGGTGGCAGAACTACCAGGGTCACAAAGGTGGAAATTGCGACCAGGCTCTGGTGTTCTGCCACTGGGCTCGAAAGGTATTGGCCCCCCGGAAGGAAGTCAGGGGGTCCTTCATGTTTTTTTTGCACCGGGGCCATGAAGGTTCTAGTTATGCCACTGAGCTGAGAGCCCAGCACCTAACTATGGTAGGAGGGTGCTACATCAGGGAAGGATTAGAAACCCTGTTTATTGGTATGTCTCTGCCGAAATTCACCCTCTTGGTCCTGACGACGGGACCATAGGCAAGGGAAACTATATTTGAGTAGCCACCATGTACAGTGGGGAAAATAATGTTTTGAATCCCTGCAGATTGTGTAGGTTTGCCAATCTAACAAAGAAATGAAGGGTCTATAATTTTTTATCATAGGTGTATTTCATATGACAGAGACAGAATATCAACCAAAAATCCAGAATAAAACACAATACAAATGTTATAAACTGAGTTGCAGTTCAGTGAGTAAAATATGTATTTGATCCCCTACCAACCAATAATAATTCTGGCTCCCACAAACTAGCTATAGTAGGTGCTCATGTGGTACACAGATTAGTCCTGTCAATGTAAGAAGGTTCTTCTAACGACAGCACGTAAAAGACACCTGTCCACAGAAACTCTTTCTTCCATTCACACCTCACCATCATGGGCAAGACCAAAAGAGCTGTCAAAGGACGTCAGGGAGAAGCTTGTAGACCTGCACAAGGCTGGAATGGGCTACAAGACCATCAGCAAGAAGCTTGGTGAGAAGACTACTGTTGGAACGAGTATTTGCGAATGGAAGAAATACAAAATAACCATCAATCGCCCTCGGTCTGAAGGTCCATGCAAGATTTCGCCTCATGGGGTGAGGACAATCATGAGAAAAATGTAGGATCAGCCCAGAACTACACGGGAGGAGCTTGTGAATGACCTCAAGCCAGTTGGGGGCCACAGTCACCAAACAAACTATCGGTAACACAATTCGCCACTATGGAATCCTGGAGCTCCCGCAAGGTCCCCCTCCTCAAGAAGACACATGTACAGGTCCATCTGAAGTCTCCCAATGAACATCTAAATGGTTCAGAGAAGGATCGGGAGAAAGTTCTGTGGTCAGATGAGACCAAAATTTTGCTCTTTGGCATTAACTCAACTCGTTGGGTTTCGAGGAAGAAAAATGCCGACTATGACCCTAAGATCATCATCCCTACAGTCCAGCACGGAGGTGGAAACATGATGCTTTGGGGCTGTTTCTCTGCTAAAAGTACAGGCCGACTTTGACGCATTGGGGGGGCCAAAGAACCGGGCCATGTATTGTAAAATCTTGGATGAGAACCTTCTTCCCACGGAAGATGGGTCATGGATTGGTCTTCCAGCATGACAATGACCCAAAACATACCGCTCAGGCAACAAAGGAGTGGCTCAAGAAAAAGCACATTAAGGTCATGGAGTGGCCTAGCCAAGTCTCCAGACCTTAATCCCATAGAAAATTTATGGAGGGAGCTGAAACTTTGACTGCCAAGAAACCTTCAGGATTTAGAGAAGATCTGTAAAGAAGAGTGGACCAAAATCCCTCCTGAGATGTGTGCAAACCTGGTCACCAACCACAAAAAAACGTCTGACCTCTGTGCTCGCCAACAAGGGTTTCTCCACCAAGTACCAAGTCCCGTTTTGCTTGGGGATCAAGTACTTATTTTACTCACTGAACTGCAACTCAAGTTATAACATTTGTATTGTTTGTGTGTTTTTTTTCTGGGTTCTCGGTTGGTATTCCACCTCTGTCCTTTAAAATACGCCTATGATAAAAAAAAACGATAAACCCTTTTCATTTCTTTGTAAGTGGGCAAAAATCTGAAGGGGAGCAAATAATTATTTTCCTCCCACTGTATAGCGGGACGCCTGTTGTAAGGAAAACTGTATATTTAAGTTGCCACCACGTATAGAGGGACCACTGGCCACAGTCGGGGGCCCCCCCCTAAAGCTCGAAGGGCATTAAACTGGCTCTTTGTTTTTTTTCGAAAAGTGTGGAGACCTTCTGAGCCGGAGGACAATCAGGTGTGGAAAAGCTCCTGAAATATAAGCAGTTTTCTTAGTATTCGAACCCCTTACCTAAGCCTCAGTTTTCTTAGTATTCGAACCCTTTACCTAAGCCTCGCTGGGGGGGGGGGGGGGGAGCAGCTTTACTTTGACAATTGAAGTGGTTTGGAAAAAACAGGTAATAGGTTACCTAAAATGATAGCAGCGCCGTGTTACGCAGGTAGCCTAGGCACAAAGTGCTTAGCGGGCTGATTCTTGTAGAAGCACAGAATGTATTTTGCATAAAGCTTGGAGGAGGGGGGGGGGGGGGTTTGGGAGAAACAAAAGCCTGCATCCCCTAATGTTTTTACTAAATGCTCATTGTTTGAGGAAGGCGGACAGAATAGGTTTTATTTTTAGTCTTCTCACCCGGTACCAGCTCGCTATTGTGCCAAGTGCCAGGTTTTCAGGATCTAGCTGAGCGTCTATAGAAAGTTAAGAGCCAAGTGACAGGAGGCGATGTTAAAATAAACCCAACATTATACTTCTATTTGCTCGAAGTCTATTAAATACAGTATACCGCAGAAAGCATTTTCATGTTCAGTACGACCAAAAAAATAAATAAATACCTGTTGATCCTGCCAGAAATATTTTGAGCCGATGCCTCCTGTGGGGAATTGTTCCCAGCTCTCTGGTGGACTACAGAAAACCTCTGACCACGTTATGGAGGAGTGGGGGAGCGTTCTGTAGACTTAACACTTCCATTCCCAGGGTGACGTTGCTGCTCCTCCATACAGTTCCGGCAGACGGTGGTCAACCTAGAACAGAAGTGTTAGTGCCGGTTAGGGATGAGCCGAACACCCCCCGGTTCGGTTCGCACCGGAAACATTCGAACGGACTGAAAATTCGTACGAACTTTAGACCCTTATTAAAGTCTATGGGACTCGAACGTTCGAAATCAAAAGAGCTAATTTTAAAGGCTAATATGCAAGCTATGCAACAGACAACACCAGCAATAAGGGGTATCTTCAGGTGTATACTGTGCTGGAGGCACACAACACCCACTTTAACTCCTGCAGATGCCTGTATTAGAGAACACCAGCAATAAAGGGTAAATACTGGTGTATACTGTCCTGTGCTGGAGGCACACAACACCCTCTAACTCCTGCAGATGCCTGTATTAGAGAACACCAGCAATAAAGGATAGATACAGGTGTATACTGTGCTGGAGGCACACAACACCCACTAACTCCTGCAGATGGCTGTATTAGAGAGCAACAGCAATAAAGGGTAGATACAGATGTATACTGTACTGTGCTGGAGGCACACAACACCCACTAACCCCTGCAGATGCCTGTATTAGAGAACACCAGCAATAAAGGGTAGATACAGGTGTATACTGCGCTGGAGGCACACAACACCCACTAACTCCTGCAGATGGCTGAGAAAAGAACAAACTGTCCCTGCCTATCTAGCTCTTTCCCTGCACGCCGGAACACACTACACAAGGCCTCCATGCTGGCGGCCTTATATAGTGTGGGGCGTGTACTAAACCCCCTGAGCTATAATTGGCCACAGGCATCCTGCCTGTGGCCAATTATGTCTCTCCTCGCTGCCGGCGCTGTGATTGGCCAAGCATGTGGGGTCACAGTGCATGCTTGGCCAATCAGGAGCCAGCAATGCATTGTGATGGCGTAGTGCATTGCGGACCGTTCGTGCCACACGAATTTGGTGCAAATGGTCCACAAAGTTCTGAATTCGCCGAACAGACGAACGGCCGATGTCCGAATTGAACACCGAGCTCATCCCTAGTGCCGGTTCACACCGAGGCAATCTGACTTACAGCACGACTTTGCAAGGCGATTTGGAGGCGACTTCAGCGCGACTTACAACTCAACTTTAAAGTGGAGGGCCACTCAAAAAAAAATAATTATTTGCCTAAAAATGTTCCTAAAAATTTGGAGGGAAAAAAAAAAATTTTTTTTTACTTACCAGAAATGCCTGTTGCTAGGCAGATCGTCCTAATCTGCCTCTTCCTATTCCGCGGTGGTCTTCTCTCCTCCTCACGTCGTCTTCTAGTGAATGTGGCGCGGTGTGTTGTGGGAACTGTGTGTGTCCCAGAACACCGCGCGCCCCATTCACAAAATGCTGAGCGACTCGGGCATGCGCAGTAGGAAATGGGCAGTAAAGCCGCAAGGCTCCACTGCCTGTTTCCCTTAGTTGGCGCCGGGACCCGAGAGCTGAGGGATGGTTGGCCTCGGGCGGCCGACACCGCGGGCACCCAGGACAGGTAAGTGTCCTTATTAAAAGTCAGCAGCTACAGTGTTTGTAGCTGCTAACTTTAAAAAAAATTCCCAGCTGGCCCTCCCCTTTAAAGTTTCCTCCAGGACAGGCAACTTTGGCTGTGGCCAATCACAGAATTATCAGCTCTGTGGGGGGGAGGGGGATACCTGGGTAAACGTGGGAAGCACCTGGGTAAATTATTTTCTTTTTCCTGTAAAGCAGCTTCAATATAGATGGAGATCCAACTTGGAGGCGACTTCCATTGAAATCTATGGGTACAAGTCGCCTAGAAGTCGCCTTGAAGTAGTACAGGAACCTGTTCTGAAGTCGGAGCGACTTCAGTAGTGTGCATTAAGACGGCTCTCATTTACTTCTATGGCATTTCTTATGTCCAGCAACTTGGGGAGACTTGAGGACTTACAAGTCGGATCCCAAGTCGCCGTAGTGTGAACCGGCACTTACAGATCACCAGGAACAAAAAGACTAAAAGAAAACGAATGTGGCCATCATAAAGAATTGATCAGCTGCCATTTTGAGTAGTACTGTGGCTTAACGTAAACACCATATAAATCCCATAAAAGGACCGCGCACTCACATTGTTTCATGCAATTTTTTGGCACAGACTGGCAGGCCATAGAAAGACTCAGCTTGGGTCAGGCCATTGTCCAGTTTTTCACCCTTGCTCTATTCTACACCAATACACTTTGTAAGGTCACTTGCTCTCAGAGCAAAGGCACCACCACCATTACAAAATACTGTTTTTGAGTAAAGTAAGGACGGGGTGTCAAACTGAATTTCACTGCGGGCCGCATCCACCGTATGGTTGCCCTTAAAGGGCCATTTGTATCTGTACCACTATGTATCTACTCTTTTATTATTCAGGAGCGTGTTACGTACAGGGTGCAGAGTTCAGGAGTGCTCTATATACAGAGTGCAGAGTTCAGGAGTATGCTAGTACAGGGTGCAGGGTTCGGGAGTGCGCTACGTACAGAGTGCAGAGCTCAGGAGTGCGCTATATACAGAGTGAAGAGTTCAGGAGTGGGCTACGTATAGAGTGCAGAGTTCAGGAGTGGGCTACGTACAGAGTGCAGAGTTCAGGAGTACGCTATGCACAGAGTGCAGAGTTCAGAAATAGGCTACATACAGAGGGCAGAGTTCAGGAGTACGCTACATACAGAGTGCAGAGTTCAGGAATGCGCTACATACAGAGTGCAGAGTTTAGGAATGCACTACATACAGAGTGCAGAGTTCAGGAATGTGCTACATACAGAGTGCAGAGTTCAGGAGTAGGCAACGTACAAAGTGCTGAGTTCAGGAGTGCGCTACATACAAAGTGCAGGGTTGAGGAGTGTGTTATATACAGAGTGTAGAGTTCGGGGGTATGCTACGTACAGAGTGCATAGTTCAGGAGTGCGTTTTATACAGAGTGCAGTTCAGGAGTGGGCTACGTACAGAGTGCAGAGTTCAGGAGTGCGCTACATACAGAGTGCAGTGTTCAGGAGTGCGCTATGTACAGAGTACAGTGTTCAGGAGTGCGCTACATAAAGAGTGCAAAGTTCAGGAGTGCGCTACATACAGAGTGTAAATTTCCGGAGTGCTCTATGTACAAGGTGCAGAGTTCAGGAGTGTGCTACCTACAGAACGTGCAGTGTTCAGGCGTGCACTACATACAGAGTGCAGGGTTGAGGAGTGTGTTATATACAGAGTGCAGAGTTCAGGAGTATGCTATGTACAGAGTGCAGTGTTCAGGAGTGTGCTACATACAGAGTGCAGAGTTCAGGAGTATGCTATGTACAGAGTGCAGTGTTCAGGAGTGCTCTACATACAGAGTGCAGTGTTCAGGAGTGCGCTACATACAAAGTGCAGTGTTGAGGAGTGTGTTATGTAAAGGGTGCAGAGTTCAGGAGTGCACTATATACAGAGTGCAGAGTTCAGGAGTATTCTACGTAAAGAGTGCAGAGTTCAGGAGTGCACTATATACAGAGTGCAGAGTTCAGGAGTGCGCTATGGACAGAGTACAGTGTTCAGGAGTGCGCTACATACAGAGTACAGTGTTCAGGAGTGCGCTACATACAGAGTGCAGTGTTCAGGAGTGCGCTACATACAGAGTGCAGTGTTCAGGAGTGCGCTACATACAGGGTGCGAAGTTCAGGAGTGCGCTATATACAGAGTGCAGTGTTCAGGAGTGCTCTACGTACAGAGTGCAGTGTTCAGGAGTGCGCTACATACAGCCTGCAGAGTTCAGGAGTATGCTATGTACAGAGTACAGTGTTCAGGAGTGAGCTACATAAAGAGTGCAAAGTTCAGGAGTGCGCTACATACAGAGTGTAAATTTCCGGAGTGCTCTATGTACAAGGTGCAGTGTTCAGGAGTGTGCTACCTACAGCGTGCAGTGTTCAGGCATGCACTACATACAGAGTGCAGGGTTGAGGAGTGTGTTATATACAGAGTGCAGAGTTCAGGAGTATGCTACGTACAGAGTGCAGTGTTCAGGAGTGTGCTACATACAGAGTGCAGAGTTCAGGAGTATGCTATGTACAGGGTGCGGAGTTCAGGAGTATGCCACGTACAGGGTTCGGAGTTCAGGAGTGCGCTACGTACAGAGTGCAATGTTCAGGAGTGCTCTACGTACAGAGTGCAGTGTTCAGGAGTGCGCTACATACAAAGTGCAGGGTTGAGGAGTGTGTTATGTACAGGGTGCAGAGTTCAGGAGTGCGCTATATACAGAGTGCAGAGTTCAGGAGTATGCTACGTGCAGAGTTCAGGAGTGCGCTATATACAGAGTGCAGAGTTCAGGAGTGGGCTACGTACAGAGTGCAGAGTTCACGAGTGTGCTACATACAGAGTGCAGTGTTCAGAAGTGAGCTATGGACAGAGTACAGTGTTCAGGAGTGAGCTACATAAAGAGTGCAAAGTTCAGGAGTGTGCTACATACAGAGTGGAAATTTCCCGAGTGCTCTACGTACAAGGTGCAGAGTTCTGGAGTGCACTACCTACAGAGTGCAGTGTTCAGGCGTGCACTACATACAGAGTGCAGTGTTCAGGAGTGCGCTACATACAGAGTGCAGAGTTCAGGAGTGTGCTACGTACAGGGTGTGGAGTTCAGGAGTGCGCTATATACAGAGTGCAGTGTTCAGGAGTGCTCTACGTACAGATTGCAGTGTTCAGGAGTGCGCTACATACAGCCTGCAGAGTTCAGGAGTATGCTACGTACATGGTGCAGAGTTCAGGAGTACTCTATGTACACAGTGCCGAGTTCAGAAGTATGCTACCACAGACTTCAAAGTTCAGGAGTACGCTATGTACAGGGTGCAGATTTCAGGAGTGCGCCATATACAGAGTGCAGAGTTCAGGAGTGCGCTATATACAGTGGTGTGAAAAAGTGTTTGCCCCCTTCCTCATTTCCTGTTCCTTTGCATGTTTGTCACACTTAAGTGTTTCGGAACATCAAACCAATTTAAACAATAGTCAAGGACAACACAAGTAAACACAAAATGCAATTTATAAATGAAGGTGTTTATTATTAAAGGTGAAAAAAAATCCAAACCATCATGGCCCTGTGTGAAAAAGTGATTGCCCCCTAAACCTAATAACTGGTTGGGCCACCCTTAGCAGCAACAACTGCAACCAAGTGTTTGCGATAACGTGCAATGAGGCTTTTACAGCGTCCTGGAGGAATTTTGGCCCACTCATCTTTGCAGAATTGTCCTAATTCAGTTACATTAGAGGGTTTTCGAGCATGAACGGCCTTTTTAAGGTCATACCACAACATCTCAATAGGATTCAGGTCAGGACTTTGGCTAGGCCACTCCAAAGTCTTCATTTTGTTTTTCTTCAGCCATTCGGTGGTGGACTTGCTGGTGTGTTTAGGATCATTGTCCTGCTGCAGAACCCAAGTTGGTTTCAGCTTGAGTACACGAACAGATGGTCGGACATTCTCCTTCAGGATCTCTTGGTAGACAGCAGAATTCATAGTTCCTTTTATCACGGCAAGTCTTCCAGGTCCTGAAGCAGCAAAACAGCCCCAGACCATCACACTACCACCACCATATTTTACTGTTGGTATAATGTTCTTTTTATGAAATGCAGTGTTCCTTCTACGCCAGATATACTTGAACACACACCTTCCAAAGAGTTCCACTTTTGTCTCATCGGTCCACAGAATGTTGTCCCAAAAGTCTTGGGGATCATCAAGATGTGTTGTGGAGAAATTGAGAGGAGCTTTGATGTTCTTTTTGCTCAGCAGTGGTTTTCTCCTTGGAACTCTGCCATGCAGGCCATTTTTGCCCAGTCTTTTCTGATGGTGGAGGCATGAACGCTGACCTTAACTGAGGCAAGTGAGGCCTGCAGTTCCTTGGACGTTGCTGTGGGGTCTTTTGTGACCTCTTGGATGAGTCGTCGCTGCGCTCTTGGGGTAATTTTGGGCGGCCGGCCACTCCTGGGAAGGTTCACCACTGTTCCATGTCTTCGCCATTTGTGGATAATGGCTCTCACTGTGGTTCGCTGGATTCCCAAAGCTTTGGAAATGGCTTTATAACCCTTTCCAGACTGATAGATCTCAATTACTTTCTTTCTCAATTGTTCCTGAATTTCTTTGGGTCTCGGCATTATGTGTAGCTTTTAAGGATCTTCTGGTGGACCTTACTGTGTCAAGCAGCTCCTATTTAAGTGATGCCTTGATTGTGAACAGGTGTGGCAATAATCAGGCCTGGGTGTGGCTAGAGAAATTGAACTCAGGTGTGGACAACCACAGTTATAGTATGTTTTAACAAGGGGGGCAATCACTTTTTCACACAGGGCCATGATGGTTTGGATTTTTTTTCACCTTTAAAAATAAACACCTTTATTTACAAATTGCATTTTGTGTTTACTTGTGTTGTCCTTGACTTTTGTTTAAATTGGTTTGATGTTCCGAAACACTTAAGTGTGACAAACATGCAAAGGAACAGGAAATGAGGAAGGGGGCAAACACTTTTTCACACCACTGTACAGAGGGCAGAGTTCAGGAGTATGCTATGTACAGAGTGAAGAGCTCAGGAGTATGCTATGTACAGAGTGCAGAGTTCAGGAGTATGCTAAATCAAGGTAATTACCACTCCAGGTGGTATCGCTTGTGTTCACACCATCCTAGTAATAGGAGATTAAGGGTGCCGGTTCAGGAAAGCCAAATGGAAGACAAATGGAAAAAGGACGGCCGCACTCCAAAATAATGCCTTTATTGAATAAAGCTTGATCCATACATCAATCAGAGACACAGGTCCAGATGATAGCTGACACATTTTGCACCGTTAATGGTGCTTAATCATAGCTTAGCTCCATTAACGATGTACAGAGTGCAGAGTTCAGGAGTATGCTATTTACAGAATGCAGAGTTCAGGAGTGTGCTATGTACAGAGTGCAGAGTTCAGGAGTGTGCTATGTACAGAGTGCAGAGTTCAGGAGTGTGCTATGTACAGAGTGCAGAGTTCAGGAATGTTAAACGTACAGAGTACAGAGTTCAGGAGTATGCTATGTACAGAGTGCAGAGTTCAGGAGTGTGCTATGTACAGAGTACAGAGTTCAGGAGTATGCTATGTACAGAGTGCAGAGTTCAGGAGTACGCTACGTACAGGGTGCAGAGTTCAGGAGTACACTACGTACAGGGTGCAGAGTTCAGGAGTGTGCTATGTACAGAGTTCAGGAGTGTGCTATGTAGAGTGTAGAGTTCAGGAGTATGCTATGTAGAGAGTTCAGATTTCAGGAGTGCGCTATGTGCAGAGTGCAGATTTCAGGAGTGTGCTATGTACAGAGTGCAGAGTTCAGGAGTGTGAAATGTACAGAGTGCAGAGTTCAAGAGTACGCTACGTACAGGGTGCAGAGTTCAGGAGTGTGCTATGTACAGAGTGCAGAGTTCAGGAGTATGCTATGTAAAGAGTGCAGAGTTCAGGAGTATGCTATGTACAGAGTGCAGAGTTCAGGAGTATGCTATGTACAGAGTGCAGAGTTCAGGAGTATGCTATGTACAGAGTGCAGAGTTCAGGAGTATGTTATGTAGAGAGTGCAGATTTCAGGAGTGCGCTATGTGCAGAGTGCAGATTTCAGGAGTATGCTACGTACAGGGGGCAGAGTTCAGGAGTATGCTACACACAGAGTGCAGAGTTCAGGGGTGCGCTGTGTACAGGGTGCAGGGTTTAGGGGTGCGCTATGCACACAGTTTAGGGGTGTCCTTTATTCAGAGTGTAGAGTTCAAAAATGTGAGTATACCGTCCCTTCAGAGCACATGCGCTGGACTGCAGAAACATTAAATACCGGTGCACCGTTTAGGAGACATTCAATGGTTCTGCAGCCCGGCGATGCATGCTAGCGCATTACGCTCTTAACTTGCATGGAGAATTTTCTTTTTTTCTTTTTTTTTGTAGGCATGTTTACTCCCGCTTTAAAACTTGCGGAATTCTAAAGGTTTTTAAAAAGGTGGATCAATTTATTTTTTTTTGTAAATGTTTAACACAAGACTACGCGGTCCCTTTAAACAGCTTGACTATAGGCTGGGTTCACAAGAAGTGCAACCGAAGCTTTTATCCCCTCCTGGGATATCGCCATGCATGTTATACTCTGCAGCTCCGCGCCGCTTTCACCGGGTTACCAAGTGCTGCGCGGCCAGTGTAAAACAAGCTTCATCCACCGGGGGAATAGAGACGCAAGCTACACTGAATGGGGAAGATTGATCCCAAAGGAGCTTACAATCTACTCTGCAAACTGCATGCTGTCTAAAAGCTTCCAGCTGCTCCTTGATTGGAATAAAACCGGCGTTTTCACCCCGGGCTGACCCGTACCCGCTCTGCGCTATGCGGAATCCTTTCCTTCCACCCCTCCGGCTGCAGGCACTTCCCAGACTTGTCTTATTCCCACTTTATTAGGTTTTGCCGGGCGAGGAAACCTTATAAATACAGGCCGAGCACCGCTCTGATCCACCTGTACTCTAGGGAAGGCCACAACCAGGCAGGTTTAAAGGCTAACTG
The DNA here is from genome assembly GCF_037356315.1 of Lithobates pipiens. Taxonomy (NCBI): domain Eukaryota; kingdom Metazoa; phylum Chordata; class Amphibia; order Anura; family Ranidae; genus Lithobates; species Lithobates pipiens. Next base: position 222,800,769 of record NW_027507789.1, read on the forward strand.
CTAAACACATATTTAATACACACTGGATCCTTTGTATTACTTTTCAGGGCTTTCGGCAATAAATGTACTTTTGAGTTCCAAAAACCATTTCAGTGTTTTAGGCTGCGAGATATAGAATGCTCAAGGCAGACTATGACACTGCACCCCCCCCCCCCCCGGGCGCTCTCTTCCCCCGCCCTCATTTTTCCAGAATTCTGCACTCAAGTTTTGGGCACCTTCTACAACATGCATTTCACTTTTGGTAAGATATTTTCGACAAGGGTTAATCACTTCCACAGGGATGCAGACCCTGCAACTTCCCTAGAACACTGAGTCCACCAGGTGATTAAAATGAGCCAGACCCTCCCGTTCAGAATTAGTCTGCACAGGGCACGAAGCAGCTATTTCTTAAAACCCTCAAAAAAGTAGAATCCCAATAATGTATATTGATCGCGCAGAGGGGATTGTGTTTCTCAGCAAAAGTGGAGTTACTCTTTTAAAAATGTGAAAGTTAAAGAGAAACTCCGTCCGACCTAACCCAACCCCACCCCCCTCCCCCCACACACACTTACCTAATGGTGGTCTCTGCACATTTCAGATACTTACCCATCCAGTGGCTCCAGCGTGGACCCTGCTGAGATCATCTCATGCCCGGCTAGGGGTGCAACGGATCAAAAAAACTCACGGTTCGGAACGTGCCTCTGATCAGATTCACAGACCGGATCATTTTTCGGATCTGCAAAGAAAAAAAAAAACTCCTCATTGGAATATCCACAATCTCCCCACTGTAATGGACATCCCCCCCACTGTAATGGACATCCCCCCCACTGTAATGGACATCCCCCCCACTGTAATGGACATCTCCCCCACTGTAATGGACATCTCCCCCACTGTAATGGACATCCCCCCCACTCTAATGGACATCTCCCCCACTGTAATGGACATCTCCCCCACTGTAATGGACATCTCCCCCACTGTAATGGACATCCCCCCCACTCTAATGGACATCTCCCCCACTGTAATGGACATCTCCCCCACTGTAATGGACATCCCCCCCACTCTAATGGACATCTCCCCCACTCTAATGGACATCCCCCCCACTGTAATGGACACCCCCCCCACTGTAATGGACATCTCCCCCACTCTAATGGACATCCCCCCCCACTGTAATGGACATCTCCACCACTCACTGTAATATCCACAGACATCTCCCGCACTGTATACAGTATAGGAAGACTAGTGTTTAGTCTTACCTTACCAGAATAGAAGCCGGTGTAATGACATACAGGGGGCGTACTGATCATTCGGGCACTCGGGCACTGCCCGAGGGCCCATCAGAGTTGCCAGCCTCAATAAAACCAGGGACAGTATGTAAAAATCAGTGTTTTAAAAAAAATTATTGTTATATTATACAGGTTTTATATAGCGCCAACAGTTGGCTCAGCGCTTTAAAAAATCCCAAGATTATAGCTGCCCCGCCTCTCCAGTACCTTTTCAGTGTGTGTATGTGTATTCTGTGTGTGTATACTGTGTGTGTATATTGTGTGTCTGTGTGTGTATACTGTATGTGTGTGTGTGTGTGTATACTGTATGGCCCCATAATCTATTGCCTGGGGGCCCCATAATCTCCTATTGCCTAGGGGCCCCATAATCTCCTATTGCCTGGGGGCCCCATAATCTCCTATTGCCTGGGGGCCCCATAATCTCCTATTGCCCGGGGGCCCCATAATCTTCTCCTATTGCCCGGGGGGCCCCATAATCTTCTCCTATTGCCCGGGGGGCCCCATAATCTTCTCCTATTGCCCGGGGGGCCCCATAATCTTCTCCTATTGCCCAGGAGGGCCCCATAATCTCCTATTGCCCAGGGGGGCCCCATAATCTCCTATTGCCCGGGGGCCCCCATGAGTTGTCAGTCTGCCCCTGACGACATATTCGGCAACCCATCGCACTTTGTTACAGAGGGGATGTCCCCGTCGCCGCCATCTTGCTACACCCCACACTCGTCCACACTAAGGATACACTAAGAAGGGGGAAAGCGGACATGTTGTTACACCCACCAAAGTTTTGCATTTTACGGGTATTTATAACATTAAAGTCAGTTTCTATAGTGAAATGCAGGACTTAGAACTCCGTCTGACTACTTAGATCTTGAATTTTAAAAGCAGCGAACTTCTGTCAGATTAGCAAACCTTTGAGATGAGCAAGGTTGCCGCTGCTTTTAAAATTCAAGATCTAATTAGTCAGACTGAGTTGTAATTCCTGTATTTCACTATATAAACTGATTTTACTGTTATAAATACATTTAAAATGCTAAACTCCGGTGGGTGTAACAACATGTCTGCTTTCCCCCTTCTTAGTGTATCCTTACTATGTACGAGTGTGGGGTGTTGGGGCGATAGGACGTCACTTCCGTAGCAAACTGCGATGGGTCGTACCAAGATGGCCGCCGCTCCGGAGCTAGGCCGAGGCAGCGCAGCTCTCCGCGGATCGCGTGGTGTGCCGATCCAAACAGATTGACCCGTTCGAATCACGGATTGGTGATGATCCGTTGCACCACTATGCCCGGCCACAGTTCCGTGCCATGCCCATGTTCTATTTCACATCATTGAGAGGACCGCCGTCTCTTCATGGTTCAGTAGGCGTCCCTCTCGATTAATTCACTATTGTCACACAATTGGGTGAGCTCAGGGCGCAGTGCTCTGCACCCCGAGCCCCGCCATTTTTTGAGGCCAATTAGAGCCTCAGGCTCTAATCATGTGTTTAAAAAAATAATAATAATTAGATTAGGGGGCCGGGCGCATGGATTAGTGGGTGGCTGCGCCCGTGCGCCCTGCATGAGCTCCCAGTCCTCTTTAAAGAATTAACAAAAAGCTGAAAACCGTATGCAGATGTATCCTCTTTACTCCGTAGAACTTCACCCAGTTCTGATGCTTACAAATTGATTGATCACCGGTTTGTGTCCCTCGGTCTTTCCTCTCTGTATAGCAGCAGCCAGGCAAACAGCAACTTCCACTCCACTGGCTCAAAAAAAAACAGTCTAGGGGTTGCCTTTTTTTAAACAGTTTATTGCAGATGAACTTGAATGGGGATTAGGGAGCTATGGGATACTCCAGAACGCTGAACAAGGGTGTGAGGACACCAGGGCAGGATTTAGGGTGGTGGGGGCCCCTGGGCTTGAGCCACTTTCGGGCCCTACCTTCTATACATTACCGTATTTATTGGCGTATAACACGCAACCCAAGTTTAGGGGGGAAGTTTAAGGAAAAAAAACTTATATTTTAATGCCCATCAATGCAGCCTTATCAGTGTTCATCTGCAACCTTGCCCATTCATCTGCAGCCTTGTCATTGCAGTCTTGAAGTTTAAAAATGGCGCCGCCGAGATACAGAGTCCTGTATATCTCGGCGGCTCTCGGGTCCTCTTGCAGTCCCAAGCGGAGCTGAGAGTAACCTAGTGTACTCGACTCGGCTCACAGTCACGCCCAGCCCCTGTGTTATGCCCATCATAGGGCGGGACTTGGCGTGACTGTGAGCAGAGCTGAGTACACTCGGTGAGGGCCCCCTATTGTGCGGGGCCCATGGGCTTGAGCCCAGTCAAGTCCAATGGTAAGTCCGTGTCACGTACCTTTAAGCAGAGCCCGGAGTGCAGGGAGTGGCCTCTCGTAGACCTCTGACTCGAGAGACCCTGGTAGTGGTGACAGGGGCTCAGGAGCACAGAGGGGCACAAGTGCCTGACCGGATAGCAGGTGGTAGAGGCAGAAGACCGTTGAAGGAGGAGGTGTATTGTAGTCCGGTGTCTGAATGCAGGCAAAGGTGAGATAAGTTCCAGCAGACAGCAGAAGGGTTCCTGTAGTCCAGCAACGGTATACAAGTGATTGCAGGAAGTGACAAACAACGGAGGGGTATTGTAGTCCAACAACGGATGCAGGTGCAATGGATAAGCGGAAGCGGAAGAGTCCAGTAGTCTGCGGCCAGAGATAGAAGGCTACAAACGCAGAAGGAGTACAGCCAGATATTGCGGAGGACTGGGAGGTGTCCTGTAGTACAACAGCAAGCAACTTACAGTTGACGGATGGTGTAACAGTCCAGGTCAGGCACAGGCGGGCAGATCAGGTACAGAAACGGAATCCAGAAGAGTAGTCGGGTACAAGCCAAAGTCGGGGGGCAGGCAGCAAACAGCAGAGTCGGGAACAAGCCGGGTTCGATACGGATCAGGGTACAGATACAGATACAGGTACAGGTTCAGGTTCAGATTCAGATACGGATCACCAGGACGTACAGGAACGCTGTTGATCAGGCAGCAGGGCAGTGAGGCATGGATCCAGTTTAAATAGCGCTATTGGCGCCAATTTGCGTCAAACGGCCGCGCGCGCACCCGCGTGCGCGCTCCCGCGCGCACCGCCGATCGCGGTAACGCTCCTGGAACTGGGCTGTCACGTACCTGGTGGACGAGCCTGGAGTGCAGGGAGCGGCCCCTCGTAGCCCCTGGCTCAAGAACCCCTGGAGGTGGTAACAGAGATTCGAAAGTTCAGGGGGCACAAGTGCCTGGCAGGTGTAGGCAGGTCCGGACAACCACAGCAACACAGACAGCAGTCAGCAGGAGACAGCAGGAACAGACTGGTGGACTGGCAAGATGACGGTTGTCAGTGGAGACAGCGGACACTGGCAGGTCAAGGCAGGAACAGCAGGCACAAGCAGATCCGGGTGGATCAGCAGACAGCAGCGTAGTCGGGTACAGGCAGGGTCGGCAGCAGGCGGGCAACACAGTACAAGGGCAGAGGCAGAGACGTGGTCAGGCAGGCAGGTAGTCGGTGGCAGGCAGCAAGCAAACGTGGTCAAGAACAAGCCGGGTCACAGGAATCAAGATAGCAGGTAACTGGTAAACAGAATCTCCGAACACGCTGTAGACTGGACAGCGAGGGGGGAGTGGAAACCGAGTCCTTAAGAAGCCTCTAGGGCGCCAAAGCGGTCGCACGACGGGTCTGCGTGCCCCCGTGGGAGGTCGTGCGCCCGTTCGTGACCCCGCGCTCCCGCGTGCGCTCGTTTGCCACGTCGCGCACCCGCGTGCGCTCGTTTGCCACGTCGCGCACCCGCGTGCGCTCGTTTGCCACGTCGCGCACCCGCGTGCGCCTGGTCGTACCGGGACGCAACCGTGTGCGTCCGTTCGCGTTGACACGCGCTAAAGGGGAACGACGGGTTCTCAACATGGGACCTCTGTGAGTAGATCTTCCAAGAACGATCGGGACGCCAGGACGGTCGTGACATGGGCAAGAGATCTTCTGCGACTTTCGCCGCTCGGACGTCCGTGAGGAGGATCTTCCTGACATTGCCCCCCCCCCAATGGGCAGCCTCCGGATGCCCAACTGGAACATCTTACCTGGGTGAGATCTTTTAAATGCCAGAACCAACCTCTTGGCGTGGATGCCAGTCTCTGGTTCCCAGGAGTTCTCTTCTGGACCATACCCCTTCCACTTCACCAGATACTGTACCTGGTTGCGTCTCTTTCTGCAATCCAAAATTGCTTCTACTTCAAACTCCTCTTCACCATTAATAAGCACAGGTTCAGGAGGGCCCACGTTCCGATCGGTGAAGGGATCCTGGATTGAAGGTCTTAAGAGGGACACATGAAACACTGGGTGAATACGCAGCGATTCTGGTAATTTCAGCTCATAAGCCACATTGTTAATTTTCCTGGAAATTGGGAAAGGACCCACAAATTTTGGGCCCAGTTTTCTAGATGGGCATGTTAATTTTAGATTCAGAGTAGATAACCAAACCAAATCTCCGGGTTTTAGGTCGAGCTCCCCTCTCCTCTTTCTGTCAAAAACTGCTTTGTTGCGTTCTTGAGTTCTTGCCATCGTTTCTTGAAGCAACTTGTTATTGGTGCAGAAAAAGTCCAAAGTTTCTTGAACTGCTGGAACCGTGCATTCTGGGATATTGGCTGATAAGAACTGAGGGTGAAAGCCATAGTTCGCAAAGAAGGGAGATTGATTAGTTGCAGAATGAACAGAGTTATTGTAGGAAAACTCGGCAAGTGGTAAAAGGGATACCCAATCGTCTTGCGAAAAAGAAGAATAACACCGCAAATATTGCTCAAGGGTCTGGTTTGTTCGTTCGGTCTGGCCGTTGGTCTGGGGATGATAGGCAGACGAAAATGAAAGATCAATTTTCAAGGACTTACATAAAGCTCTCCAAAATTTTGATGTAAATTCTACCCCTCGGTCGGAAACAATGTTCGCAGGTATACCGTGGAGTCTTACAATCTCCTTAATGAAGATCCTTGCGGTCTCAGGGGCAGAAGGTGTACCCTTCATGGGCAGAAAATGAGCCATTTTGGACAATCTGTCGACCACCACAAAGATAGTGGTGAAGCCTTCTGACGGAGGTAATTCAACAATAAAGTCTATGGAAATCATTTTCCAAGGCCTTTACGGGATGGGGAGTGGTTTCAGCAACCCCCAGGCTTTGGTCTTGCTACTCTTGTTCTGGGTACAGGTAATGCAAGATTCAACATAAAGTTTACAGTCTCTTAGCAGCTGAGGCCACCAGAAGGTGCGTTGGAGAAGTTCGGCGGTCTTGTGTACCCCAAAATGACCGGCCAATTTGTGGTCGTGGCAAGACTTGAGAACAGCAACCCGTAGTTGTTGGGGCACGTAGATCTTGTTTTCATGCCATAACAAGTTATTGCTAGAGAGTAAGGTGGTGTTTGAGGGATGTGGAGCTGACGATGAAGCCTGCTTAAGTTGGGATAGAAGATCTTCCTGGAGCATAAGGAAATTTCCGGGCGCAAGGATGGTGTCTGTGGGTTGAAGAACTTCGGGTTCACTGAACATCCGGGATAGCGCGTCGGGTTTGGTGTTCTTTGATCCGGGCCTATAGGTTATGTGGAAGGAAAATCTTGTAAAGAACAGTGCCCATCTGGCCTGACGCGGCTTCAGCCTCTTAGCAGTCTTTAAATACTCTAAGTTCTTGTGGTCAGTGTATACCAGAATGGGATGGGCTGCTCCCTCCAGGAGATAGCGCCATTCCTCAAGTGCGGCTTTGATAGCGAGTAACTCCCTGTCCCCGACATCATAATTCTTTTCCGCTTCAGACAATTTACGTGAGAAAAACGCCACTGGGTGTAATAAAGCCTTTGGGCCCTGTCTCTGAGAAAGGACTGCTCCCACTGCAACTTCGGATGCATCCACCTCAAGGATGTAGGGTAGCGCAGAATTAGGATGCTTCAGGACAGATGCTGACACAAATTGTTCTTTAAGGGAAGAAAATGCGGCTTGTGCCTCCGGAGTCCACTGGAACTTGATACCTTGTCTCGTTAATCTGGTGATTGGAGCGATGATTGTAGAAAATCCCTTGATGAATTTTCGATAAAAATTCGCAAACCCCACAAAGCGTTGAATTCCTCTTTTATCAGTAGGGGCTGGCCAGTCCAGGATGGCCGAAACTTTTTGCGGATCCATCTTGATTCCATCCACCGAAATAATCAGCCCCAAAAACTGAATGCTGCGACGTTCAAATTCGCACTTCTCAGGTTTTGCGTACAAGCCGTGTTGGCGAAGCCGAGTGAGAACCCTCTTAACGTGTTCCCTGTGAGCTGGCAGAGAGGGGGAGAAAATTAAGATGTCGTCCAGATATACTAAAACAAACAGGTCGAGAAAATCTCTAAAGATATCATTCACAAAATGCTGGAAAGTCGCAGGAGCGTTGCACAGCCCAAAGGGCATTACGAGATATTCAAAATGTCCGAAGCGGGTGCGGAAGGCAGTCTTCCATTCGTCCCCGCTTCGGATACGGACCAAATTATAGGCTCCGCGAAGATCCAATTTTGTGAAGATATGAGCTGATCCAAGGCGCTGGAATAATTCGGGTACCAAAGGCAGTGGGTACCGGTTCTTGACTGTAACTTTATTTAAGTCCCGGTAGTCAACACAAGGGCGGAGAGAATGGTCCTTCTTTTCTACAAAAAAAATTCCTGCCCCAGCTGGGGACGTAGAAGGACGTATGAACCCCTTTTTTAGATTGTCATCAATGTAAGTCCTGAGAGTCTCCAATTCCACTTCTGTTAAGGGAAATATTCTCCCGAAAGGGATTTCGGCTCCGGGAAGGATCTCAATTGGGCAATCGTAGGGTCTATGAGGGGGAAGTGTTTCTGCCCCTTTCTTGCTGAACACGTCCAGGAAGTCATGGTAAGCCTCAGGAACGTGCTGGCGAGTCTCAACATCGGTCTCCATACACATTAAATGGGGTGAAACCTTAGTTGATTCTTGAAAGCAGTGTTGACGACAGTAGGGGGAGAAAAAGAAAATGTTTCCGGTGGACCAGTCTATTTGCGGGTTGTGTGCCCGAAGCCAGGGCATACCCAGTATGATAGGGAAAAGGGGAGATTCAATAATGTCCAGGCAGAGTTGTTCCTGATGGTTACCGGAAATAGTAGCAGTCAAAGGACATGTCTCTTGTGTCACTGGTCCTGATTTGATAGCTGACCCGTCGGCAAGGTGTACAGACAACCCTTTCGCCCTGGGCCGTAAGAGCACTTGGAACTTTTGGGCAAACGATAAGTCCATAAATCCACTGCACGCTCCAGAATCAACTATTGCGGGGACTTGAATGTTCCCTCCGGGTAGCTGAAGAGAGACGGGAACAGCCAGGTGAGAAGCATTACTAGGCACAGCAGGTAAAACAGGAGAAGATACATAAGAGTGCTTACGGAATTTGGCAGGACAGGATCTCACGTAATGTCCGGGTTCTCCACAGTAAAGACACAGATTGTTGAGCTGCCGGCGTTGTCGTTCCTCGGTGGTGAGCGTTGGTCTAAGTAAGCCCAGTTGCATGGGTTCAGGCGTGTCAGCAGCAGGATGTGCAGGGGGATTAGGTACACGGGGTAACATCCAGACTGGTCGGGACGGCCCGGCAGTGCGTTCTGTTCTCCGTTCTCTCAAACGTCTGTCTATCTGGATGGAGAGGTTGATAAGGGCTTCAAGAGTTGCTGGAACACCCACCCGGGCCAATTCATCTTTTAGAGGTTCAGAGAGTCCCATGCGAAACTGGTAGCGCAGAGCAGCATCGTTCCAGGTAGTATCGGAACTCCAGCGCCGAAATTCAGACGCATAGTCCTCTGCCGCTCTGCGGCCTTGCTGAAGAGAATATAAAGCTGCTTCCGCTGTGGCCGCCTGTTGAGGATCCTCATAGAGCAAACCCATGGCTTGAAAAAATGTATCCAGGTTATTAAGGCAGGCTTCCTTTTGCTCCAAAAGGCGGTGGGCCCAAGCCTGGGGCTCACCCAGTAGAAGGGAGATAACAAAACCCACCTTAGTGGATTCTAGAGAGAAAGTTCTGGGTTGAAGTGCAAAAAACAATTCACAGGCATTGCGAAAAGCTCTATACTTGCTGCGATTTCCCAAAAACCTCTCCGCAGTTGGGACCTTGGGTTCTGGGGGCAACATAACCACTGATGGCGCAGAAGAAGTTCCCGACACGGTAGGGCCTGTGGTAGATAAGACCTGGACACGCTCTTCCAATCGAGAATAGCCTTCTTGTAGAGATTTAACGGCTGCCTGATACTGTCACGTACCTTTAAGCAGAGCCCGGAGTGCAGGGAGTGGCCTCTCGTAGACCTCTGACTCGAGAGACCCTGGTAGTGGTGACAGGGGCTCAAGAGCACAGAGGGGCACAAGTGCCTGACTGGATAGCAGGTGGTAGAGGCAGAAGACCGTTGAAGGAGGAGGTGTATTGTAGTCCGGTGTCTGAATGCAGGCAAAGGTGAGATAAGTTCCAGCAGACAGCAGAAGGGTTCCTGTAGTCCAGCAACGGTATACAAGTGATTGCAGGAAGTGACAAACAACGGAGGGGTATTGTAGTCCAACAACGGATGCAGGTGCAATGGATAAGCGGAAGCGGAAGAGTCCAGTAGTCTGCGGCCAGAGATAGAAGGCTACAAACGCAGAAGGAGTACAGCCAGATATTGCGGAGGACTGGGAGGTGTCCTGTAGTACAACAGCAAGCAACTTACAGTTGACGGATGGTGTAACAGTCCAGGTCAGGCACAGGCGGGCAGATCAGGTACAGAAACGGAATCCAGAAGAGTAGTCGGGTACAAGCCAAAGTCGGGGGGCAGGCAGCAAACAGCAGAGTCGGGAACAAGCCGGGTTCGATACGGATCAGGGTACAGATACAGATACAGGTACAGGTTCAGGTTCAGATTCAGATACGGATCACCAGGACGCACAGGAACGCTGTTGATCAGGCAGCAGGGCAGTGAGGCATGGATCCAGTTTAAATAGCGCTATTGGCGCCAATTTGCGTCAAACGGCCGCGCGCACGTGCACGCGCACGCGCGCACCGCCGATCGCGGTAACGCTCCTGGAACTGGGCAAGAGATCTTCTGCGACTTTCGCCGCTCGGACGTCCGTGAGGAGGATCTTCCTGACAGTCCGGTCCTGGAGAACACTATCCCCTGAAGAGTAGCTACACGGTCCTCCAAGTGTTAGGACATGAAGTGGGCAGCACTGTTACACCATTTGCAATGTCCCAGGCAAGCCTTAAAACTGAGTGTGGCAGGAGTTAACAACCGCACAGTCAGTGAGATCCTTTCTCTTTTAGGTCAGTACACACAGTATCCTCAGGGCTTGGATGTGTCCTTCAGACTCAAGCAGGCAGACGTCTCTGTAGAGCTCCTAGATAATATCCTTAGTGAAGCCCCTCTTATTGGCTTCTGAAAGACTTATAGCAAGATAGGCCCGGCAGCTAAGCACAGCTGGGATCTCGATTAGTTAGGCAGAATCAGGGCAGCCAGGAAGGTCTGGCAGCCCTTCTGGCTGGGAACCTCTCCTACTGGGAAAAGAAAGAACCCTGCTCTCTGGGGCTCCAAACTACCCCCCGGGAATTGGCTGGAGCTACATCAATATTTAGGCTGCTTATTGCATTCTGCCACCCACTATAGTCTGGAATTCTCTAGAAAACAGGGGGAAGCAATCAAACTAGCAGCCTGCAGAGCCCAGAGCAGCCCAAAGCAATCACACACCACTCTGCTGACCACAAGAGAGCCAATAACTAAATTAGCCTAACTAAAAACTAGGTGGATGCTATAACTCCACTCTAATGCCTGGAGAGTGCATGGACTTTCCGGCAGACTAGGTCCGAAGGGATTAGCCCATCGGACAATCCGATCGTGTGTGGGCTAGTCCGATCGTTTTTCGGGGAAAAAAAATCAGTCGGGCCTAGAAATAGAATATGTTTTAAATCTATCCGACGGACTCAACTTCGACGGACTAAAATCGGGAAAACCTTTTGTCTGTATGCAGGTCCGACGGACCAAATACGACGCAAGGGAAGCTATTGGCTACTGGCTATTGAACTTCTTTGTTTAGTCCCGCTTATGTCATCACGTTCAAAACGAACGAACTTTCGAACGGACTTAGTCCAAGTCCATTAGTTCCGAAAGTCCGTCGGAACTTCGCCGAAAGTCAGTCGGGAAGACCGCCGGACCAAGTCTGCCGGAAAGTCCAGTCGTGTGTACGCATCATTAAAAGGACTTTAATACCACACATTATCAACAAGCCCAGTATGTGGTGACAAAAGTGACACATTTTTGAATCCAGAAATGTAATTTTAATTTTGTTAAAGTCACATTAGGTGACTACACGTTTCAGGATTCAAAAATGCCCCCTTCATCAGGGCTGAAAGTGGTTGCTTGTCTTGATATGAAGATCCTGGTAGAGTGTTCTTACTGGAGAACATACAGTATGTTTTGGATGAGGGTTTAGGCTGCATAAGCGCGTTTTAAGCCTTCAAGAGACCGAGTGGTTGGGGTGGGGTCTCCTGTTGAACCTCCTGCCCAGTACTGCTGAGGGTTCTAATAATGCGAAGGCACGGAGTGGCATGAGTGTTGGAGTTGCAGGCTGCACCACGGACATACCTCCCAACATTTTGAGATGGGAATGAGGGACACCTACTAGCAAACGTATGTAGGCATAGGACACACCCCCTGCCATACCCTCTTAAAGGAGTATTTACCAAAACAAAAGGTTAATTAAATCCACAAGAGCTTTTTTTTATTACTATTATTCCTTTATATTGGCTTTTAACATTTACAAATGCAGCAATTTAGAATTTGGATGAAAGGTTTAGCGCTGGGAAACACTTTTTTAAAGCTAAAAAGTGCATTTTACATACAAATATATGGATCAGACTGAAATGAGGGACAAATGAGGGGGAACGAGGGACAGAGGGACATTGCTCCACATCAGGGACAGTCCCTCGAAATCAGGGATGACCACGGAGCATGGCCTGCCATGTTTTAGGTATAGTGAGCCCTCGTAGAACACCAACTTGGGGTTCCTCAAGGCACAGAGTCTAAACCCCAGCCTGCTTCTTCACCAGGGCCCTTGATGGCGGTGATGGACTTGCAGCTAGCTGGAAGCAGACCACAGCCCCCAGGAACATCCAGCTAAAGATGTGGAGACCACTCGTGTATGCAGAGTAAAAAAGGCAGGAGACAGAAGATCCAGGAAACAAGCCAAGGTCAGGGAAGGTGTCAGGAATGCACAAATGGTAGGCAATGCTGGGACCAGTACACAGGAAGTCAGACACGGAATATAATTAATACGAGGCAAACAGGAGCTCAGAGAACTAGGAAGTAGTTCAGGCAACGCGGACTGCACTGAGTATGTGTTCTATAGGGAAGCAAACTGGGAGGCAGACCAGAAAGTGATAAAAGGAAAAGGGAAATAAATCCACAGTATAGCAGGTGACGTGACGCCTATAGGTGAACACAGAAGCCAACCACCACATGTGAATAAAATCATAGTCTAGCAGAACCACTGCAGCACAGAGGTAAGAATTTCACAGACAGGAAACTGCCAGCTAAGCCACGAAGACCTAATTGCAGGAACACCATGATAGCTAAGGGTGCAGCAAGGTTGAGGCCCTCGTTGAGGGCAGTAGGGCAGCTACCAGGGCAAATCAGGAGGCAAAAGCAGAATCCAAGAAACAAGCCTAAGGTGAGCCGTACAGGGGGCAAATTTCTTTCCTGCAACCACGGGTTGCGGGAAAGAAGTTCGTACGAGTCCCCCATCAAAACAGTGTTGACAAGGGAATCCCTTCTGCTGAGCCATGGTCTGCTCCCGGCAGGGGAGTTAAACCATCCCCGCTCGGAGAAGACAGTGATAATCTCTAGAGAATCCAGCAGGCTGGTTGTACCCAAGTTGATCGATCAACTTGGTACATTCAGCCTGCCCATTAACAATTCGAATCTCGGCAAGTTCTTGGTGAACCAGCCGAGATTCAAACTGTGTAGGCCATAGACAGTGTTGACAGGGGAATCCCTCCTGCCAAGCCATTGTGTTCTCTTGGCGCCGGGGGGTTGGTGTCGCCAGGAGAAGACTGTGATTATTGATAGCATCTGTAGCGGTGCCACTGAGCGTAGTAGTTCCACCTGTCACCCTGCCCAGCCCAGCATTCACTTCCAGTCACTCTCCAGACAATGAACAGACCATCAGCTTTGTTTTTGTTGTTTTATTGAGGGATTAAGCTTGGATTGGGTAAAGGGAATATGGGATGCCCAGATCAATAGTATTTAATTAATGAAAATGTAGATTGAAACCTCTATTCACAGTCTCCAAAGCCCCAGACTCCTCCAGCACAAGGCTTCCTGATGAACTGTTACTTCCTCTACTGTGCAATACTTGGTTCCTCTTGCAGGTAGCACATGGTTAAGTCCAACTCTGAATTAGGCCTAACTTTGTAGGTACGCCATTTCTGGCAGGGGACCACGGGTCCCTTTGGTGTAGCAAGCAATAGCAAAATAGAAAATGGCCTTCTGTGCCAGCTGTATCTAGGTGGACTACTGATCCCAGTCAGTCCTATGTGAATGCTACCAGCCCTCCTGGCTGCAGCAGCCTGACTCCAACGCCAGTAACATCACAGTCTCTCCCTCTGGCTCTACATCTACTCTTGGCATGCCTCTCCTAGATCTCCTGATTGTGCCTGCCACTCACCGAACAACAGGTGAATCCTTCCTGAAGATTTCTCTGGCAGCGTTGTCCGCTGTCCTCTCCTGCTTCTGTTCAGGACATCACTTGTTTGGGTTGTATGAAGGGTTTCCCTTATAGCTCCGAGCCCTAGCCAAAGGTCACCCCCCCACCCACCAGGCAGGGGGGCTACCTTCAAGGCCTCGACAGCCTACCACGCCATCTCTCAGTTTTTCCACCCCAACAACTCCTCCCCAGCTGGGCTGACCCCAGTTATTTAAGGAGGCCTGCCCCCTGCCAATCCTAATTGGGGATTGGTCAGGGCTCCTTAACATACCCCAGACAGCTCCACCTCTCTTCCCCTCCTCTGCTTCCAGAATCTTCTCGAAGCCAGAGGGAGGTAACCAAGAAGGGACACTGCCTGTGAGTCACCAGCTAGGGTTGCCACCTGTCTAGGATTCACCCAGACAGTTTCGGGTTTTGAATCATGTGTCCGGGTTTCAGATGGACTAAAACCCAGACACATTATTCAGACAGGGCTGTGGCTCCTCAAGTAACCAAGATAGTCACACACAAATCTGTTGCCATCTGGGGGCAGGTTTGGCATCGCTGGCATGCAGGGTGATGATGTCAGCAATAGCAATTTGGCCACAGCCACTGTTTGCTATGGCATGCTATGCGCACCACATTGCTTCTCTCCTTGGGGCACCCAATGGTGTCCTAGGCTGCTAAAGTGTTTAGGTTTGGTTTGAAGAAAGGGTGGCAACCCTATCACCAGCCTACGCTAAACCAGCTCCCAGATCAAAACAAACAGGGAAGTTGGCCTGCCTAAATTTACCTGCACTGGCCAAACATCTAACTCTAGCACCTACCTAAGGTAGAGGGTTCTACACATCTATACCAGCTGCTAGCGATAATCATATATAAAATCCGACAGGCTTGTTGTTCCCAAGCTGGCCAATCGACCAGTTTGGGTTCATTCAGCCTGCCCATACATGGCTTGAATCTCAGTGGGTTCCTGCTCAACTGGCCGAGATTCGAACCGTCTATAGCCGTCAGCCCAAGTACGAGGCAGAACCAGACAATTCTTCTGTACTAGTGATTGGCCATTGAAGAATTACTGGTGTGACGTGGGCCCCAAGGATGGGCATAGCTGGAAAAAGGGGGACACGAGGAAACTGCAGGTTAAGAAGAGATTCGCATTGATCATTGTTAGTAAAGTGTTGATACCAGAGCAATGCTGGGACCTGTAGCTCTGCAGTTGCCGGTTACGTTTTCTATTGCCTGGTTATTTAGCTGACCTTCATAGTTTCCAAAAGCACGTGAAATGGAGAGATTTCTTCCTGCACGCTTCTTACCGCAGAGTCCCTGTTTCTTGCGATTTCTACCAGGTCACGGCCAAAAAACAATGCTGAGAGACGGCGTCTAATTTAAACTCTGTGCTGGTACCTGCTGCAGACACATTATCACATCTGTGGGGGGGGGGGGGCATTTGTATTCAGCCCCCTTTACTCTGATACCCCTAACTAAAATCTAGGGGAACCAATTGCCTTCAGAAGTCACCTATTTAGTAAATAGACTCCACCTGTGTGTAATTTAATCTCAGTGTAAATACAGCTGTTCTGTGAAGCCCTCAGAGGTTTTGTTAGAGAACCTTAGTGATCAAACAGCATCACAAAGGCCAAGGAACACACCAGACAGGTCAGGGATAAAGTTGTGGAGAAGTATAAAGCAGGGTCAGGTTATAAATAAAATCTCCCAAGCTTTGACCATCTCACGGAGCTCTGTTTAATCCATCATCAGAAAATGGAAAGAGTATGGGCACAACTGCAAACCTACCAAGACATGGCTGTCCACCTAAACTGACCGGGCCGGGCAAGGAGAACATTCATCAGAGAAGAGCCAAGAGGTCCATGGTAACTCTGGAGGAGCTGCAGAGATCCACAGCTCAGGGGGGAGAATCTGTCCACAGGACAACTATTAGTCGTCTCTCCACAAATCTGCCCTTTATGGAAGAGTGACAAGAAGAAAGACATTGGAGAAAGAAAGTCATAAGAAGTCCTGTTTGTAGTTTGTGAGAAGCCATGTGGGGGAGGGGGCAGCAAACATGTGGAAGAAGGTGATCTGGTCAGAGGAGACCAAAATTCAACTTTTTAGCCTAAAAGCAAAATGCTATGTGTGGGGAAAACTAACACTGCCCATCCCCCTGAACACACCATCCCCACCGTGAGACATGGTGGTGGCAGCATCATGTGGTGGGGATGCTTTTCTTCAGCAGGGACAGGGAAGCTGGTCAGAGTTGAAGGGAAGATGGATGGCGCCAAATACAGGCCTATCTTAGAAGAAAACCTGCAAAAGACTTGAGACCGGGGTGGAGGTTCACCTTCCAGCAGGACAACGACCCGAAACATCCAGCCAGAGCTACAATGGAATGGTTTACATCAAAGCATATTCATGTGTTAGAATGGCCCAGTCACAGTCCAGACCTAAATCCCATTGAGAATCTGTGGCAAGACTTGAAAATTGCTGATCACAGACGCTCTCCATCCAATCTGACAGAGCTTGAGATATTTTGCAAAGAAAAATGGGAAAAAATGTCCCTCTTTAGATGTGCAAAGCTGGTAGAGACACCCCCAAAAAGACTTGTAGAGAAAGGGGGTTCTACAAAGTATTGACTCCGGGGGGACGCCATACAAATGTCCCTCCCCCACACTTTTCACATATTTATTTGTAAAAAATGTTGAAAACCATTTATCATTTTCCTTCCACTTCACAATTATGTGCCACTTTTTGTTCGTCTATCACATAAAATCCCAATAAAATACATTTATGTTCTTGGCTGTAACATGACAACATGTGGAAAATTTCAAGGCGTTTGAATACTTTTTCAGGCGCCGTAAATAGTACTCATTTTAAGTTCCACAGGAAATAAAAGGATCAATAAAAATATAAATACATGAATGTCAAAAACCAGAAGAACAAAACCAGATTCCAATGCTTATGGTCATCCTCACATGACATATTGGATTACCAAAGTGCAATATTACCACACACACATACTACCTTTAGATGGCATTTAAAGAGGATCTTCAGTCTTAAAAAAATAAAAAAATTAAGTCAGTAGCTACAAGTACTGTAGCTGCAGACTTAAAAAAGGATATTTACCTGTCGAGGGATCCAGTGTTGTCTTCACCCGTGCCTGTTCTTTGGCAGTGAAAAATGCATACGACACACTGTGCATGCACAGTATGTCACATCACTCCAGCTGATATCCCGATCAGCTGGCGTGACGTATCGTCTGGGCATGTGCAGTTCATCCACTGATGTAAGGGAGCACTCCGCTGGGTACACTGATGTAAGAGAGCACTCTGCTGGGTACACTGATGTAAGGGAGCACTCCGCTGGGTACACTGATGTAAGAGAGCACTCCGCTGGGTACACTGATGTAAGGGAGCACTCCGCTGGGTACACTGATGTAAGGGAGCACTCCTCTGGGTACACTGATGTAAGAGAGCACTCCGCTGGGTACAATGATGTAAGGAAGCACTCCGCTGGGTACACTGATGTACGGGAGCACTCGGCTGGTTACACTGATGTAAGGGAGCACTCTTCTGGGTACACTGATGTAAGGGAGCACTCATCTGGGTACACTGATGTAAGGGAGCACTCAGCTGGGTACACTGATGTAAGGGAGCACTCCGCTGGGAACACTGATGTAAGGGAGCACTCTGCTGGGTACAATTATGTAAATGAGCACTCTGCTGATGTAAGGGAGCACTCGGCAGGGTACACTGATGTAAGATAGCACTCTGCTGATGCAAGGGTGCGCTCAGCTGGGTACACTGATGTAAGGGAGCACTCCACTGGGAACACTGATATAAGGGAGCTCTCTGCTGATGTAAGGGAGCACTCCGCTGGGTACACTGATGTAAGGGAGCACTCCGCTGGGAACACTAATGTAAGGGAGCACTCCGCTGGGTACACTGATGTAAGGGAGCACTCCGCTGGGAACACTGATGTAAGGGAGCACTCCGCTGGGTACACTGATGTAAGGGAGCACTCCGCTTGGTACAATGATATAAGGGAGCACTCCGCTGGGAACACTGATGTAAAGGAGAACTCCGCTAGGAACACTGATGTAAGGGAGCACTACGCTGGGTACCCTGATGTAAGGGAGCACTCCACTGGGCATACTAATGTAAGGGAGCACTCCGCTGGATACACTGATGCAAGGGAGCACTCCGCTGGGTACACTGATGTAAGGGAGCACTCAGCTGGGCACACTGATGTAAGGGAGCACTCCGCTGGGTACACTGATGTAAGGGAGCACTCCGCTGAGTATACTGATGTAAGGGAGCACTCTGCTGGGTACACTGATGTAAGGGAGCACTCCGCTAGATACACTGATGTAGGGGAGCACTTCACTGGGAACATGTAAGAGAGCACTCCGCTGGGAACACTTATTTAAGGGAGCACTCTGCTGGGTACACTGATGTAACAGAGCACTCCACTGGAAACACTGATGTAAGGGAGAACTCCGCTGGGAACACCGATGTAAGGGAGCACTCTCCTGGGAACACTGATGTAAGGGAGCACTCCACTGGGAACACCGATGTAAGGGAGCAATCCCCTGGGAACACTGATGTAAGGGAGCACTCCGCTGGAAACATCAATGTAGGGGAGTAATCCACTGGGAAAACCAATGTAAGGGAGCACTCCGCTGGGAACATCGATGTAAAGGAGCACTCCGCTGGGTACAATGATGTAAGGGAGCACTCTGCTGGGTACACTGATGTAAGGGAGCACGCTGCTGGGAACACTGATGTAAGGGAGCACTCCGCTGGGTACAATGATGTAAGGGAACACTCTGCTGGGTACAATGATGTAAGGGGGTACTCCACTGGGTACACTAATGTAAGAGAGCACTCCACTGGGAACACTGATGTAAGGGAGCACTCCGCTGGGAACACTGATGTAAGGGAGAACTCCGTTGGGAACACTGATGTAAGGGAGAACTCCGCTGGGAACACTGATGTAAGGGAGCACTCCGCTGGGAACACTGATGTAAGGGAGCACTCTGCTGGGTACAATGATGTAAGGGAGCATGCCGCTGGGTACACTGATGTAAGGGAGCACTCCGCTGTGTACACTGATGTAAGGGAGCACTCCATTGGGAACACTTATGTAAGTGAGCACTCCACTGGGAACATTGATGTAAGGGAGCTCTCGGTTGGGTACACTGATATAAGGTAGCATTCCCCTGTGAACACTGATGTAAGGGAGCACTCTCCTGTAAACATTGATGTAAGGGAGCACTCCCCTGTGAACACTGATGTAAGGGAGTGCTTCCCTGTGAACACTGATGTAAGGGAGTACTCCACTGGGTACAATGATGTAAGGGAGCACTCCACTGGGTACACTAATGTAAGAGAGCACTCCGCTGGGAACACTGATGTAAGGGAGCACTCCCCTGGGTACACTGATGTAAGGGAGCACTCTGTTGGGAACACTGATGTAAGGGAGCACTCCGCTGGGTACACTGATGTAAGGGAACACTCCGTTGTGAACACTGATGTAAGGGAGTACTCAGCTGGGAACACTGATATAAGGGAGCACTCCCCTGTGAACACTGATATAAGGGAGCACTCCCCTGTGAACACTGATGTAAGGGAGCTGTTAGAAACCATGAATCAGACTGAGACAGAATTACAGTCAAATCACACTTGTTTAATAATAATAAAAAAGCTAAACAGAGTAAATGTAGTCAAAACATAGCCAGAGTTCAGGAACCGGAATGGATAGTCAGACAAGCCAAAATGTCAGGGAGCTAGAGATGAGCGTAGTAGAACAGCAAGCAGGATCTAGAGCAGAAGAAAAGTCAGCCAAGCAAGTCTTCAACAGGAACACAGGAAAGCGTCTCTAGAGATGTGACCAAGGCGAAGGCAGGGATCATCTGGACTGAACGGCTTAAGTAGGCAGGACTGACGAGCAGGATATCATCAACAGGTGAGTCACTGAGGAGAGATAGGAGCTGCCAATTAACCGGCAGCTGAGCGTCCAGCTTTGAGAAGGAACGACTGAGCCTAGCCCTGACAGGAGCACTCCGCTGGGAACACTGATGTAAGGGAGCACTCCGCTGGGAACACTGATGTAAGGGAGCACTCCGCTGGGAACACTGATGTAAGGGAGCACTCCGCTGGGTACACTGATGTAAGGGAACACTCCGCTGGGTACACTGATGTAAGGGTACACTCCACCGGGAACACTAATATAAGTGAGAACTCCACTGGGAACACTGATGTAAGGGAGCATTCCTCTGGGAATACTGATGTATGGGAGCACTCCGCTGTTAACACTGATGTAAGGGAGAACTCCACTGGGTACACTGATGTAAGGGAGCACTCCGCTGGGTACACTGATGTAAGGGAGCACTCCACTGGGTACACTGATGTAAGGGTACACTCCGCTGGGAACGCTAATATAAGTGAGAACTCCACTGGGAACACTGATGTAAGGGAGCATTCCTCTGGGAATACTGATGTAAGGGAGCACTCCGCTGGGAACACTAATGTAAGGGAGCACTCCACTGGGTACACTGATGTAAGGGGCACGCCGCTGGGAACACTGATGTAAGGGAGCACTCCGCTGGGTTTATATATATAATGATCTGTATGAGGGAGCCCCTATATATATGTGTATATACAAAACTTTATGGGGGTCCCATATACGTGTATATAGAATGATCTGTATGGGGGTTCCCTATAAATAAAATAAAAACACAGAGCTATACACAGTCTTCTATACATACAACACATCCCCTATAGAATAGCACAGAGCTCTGTACTCCTATACTGAACTCTCCATGCAACTACCACATTGCTCCTTACAAAGGTCCTCTATAGATGTCCACAGAGTCCAGCATATGTCCCATACATGCACAGAGTCCAGTATATCATCTTTATATGTGCACACTGAGCTCTGTCCTGAGACCCCCATATCCCAGAATAAAGGTATCACCTATAGCAGGGGTATTGAATTAAAATTCAAGGGGGTCCAGCCACTAAAATTGTATTTGGGCTGGGGTCCGAATCTCAAATCTGTGCCATGACTTAGAAAGATTGTAGTCATCCCCATCAGCATATCCCTTAACATAAAAAATGTCCATCACTGTGCCCCTTAACCTAAATTAAGGGGCGTGCTGATGGGCACATTTTATGTTAGGGTCTCTCTGATGGCCACAACAAAATGCGCCCATCACAGTGCCACCTTACATCACAGTGCCACCTTATATCAGGCATTCCCAGCAGAGTCCCTCCTTACATCAGGCGTTCCCAGTGTAGTCCTTTCATATATTAAATGTCCCCTAGTGGAGCCCATCCATGAATCAGATGGCCCCCAGCAGAGCCCCTTCATAAATCAGATGACCCCCAGTGGAGCCCCTCTATAAATCAGATGACCCCCAGCAGAGTGCTCCTTTACAGTGTTGTATAAATGTACTGTACTCACGACAATATGCAACCTCCACCGTCTAGCAAAAGACCAAATACGGCTAAAAGCAACCTCTGTCCTCGTCCAGAAACAACCTCCGTCCTTGTCCAGAAACAAAATCCGTCCTCATCCAGAAACAACCTCCGTCCTCGTCCAGAAGCAACCTCTGTCCTTGTCCAAAAATTCACGCTGCAAGATCATGCCACAATCCACCCAATAACATTTGTTTTTGGCCCCTCAGCTGGAGTGATGTGTCGCACTGCGCATGCGCAGTGTGTTGGATGCTTTTCTCGATAGGAGGCATTATTCGACAGAACACCAGCTTCCCACTGCTCATGCATAGCACACCCCACGTAGGAGCTGCAGATTAAAGGGATCCTCCACTCCTGCACAGCCAGGCATACTGAATCTTCACCGGTGGCTGCCCATGTATTGCACGGGCAAGGCCCCCCCATCCCTGCTGCTGCCTCCCTATCCATGCGCCCAGCCCCTTTCAGGATGCTGGACGCATGGACTCCTATGGCTGGGGCAGGAGGGGGTTGGTACTGTTAGTGAGCCAGCAATACCCAGTGCTGTCAGTCCTATCTGCCATATCTGTGATGATGATCTATATACCCTTTCTGGGATGCTGATCTATATACCCTGATCTGTGATGCTGATCTATATACCGTAGCTGTAATGCTGATCTACATACCGTATCGGTAATGCTGATCTATATACCCTATCTGTGATGCTGATCTATATACCATAGCTGTAATGCTGATCTATATACCGTATCGGTAATGCTGATCTATATACCCTGATCTGTGAGGCTGAGCTATATACTTATGTCCTGTGATGCTGAGCTGTATACTCTGTCCTGTGATTTTGGGGCTGTATACTCTGTCCTGTGATGCTGAGCTGTATACTCCTGACACTATGGGTGGAAGCAACTGGAATACAGGGGACGGAGTGGGTGAATTCTATATGGGGTGGGGCTTATGAGAAGTGGGATGGGTCAAAAAGGAAGGGTGGGGTCTGGCGCCCCCAATCCTAAAACTTCACCAGCCGCCACTGAAATTCTTCACCAACAACTCAGAGACAGAGAACAGTCATAGCTTTGTTTTTATATTTTATTAGGGAAATTAGATAGGGATAGGAGGTTATGGGATGCCCACTTCTTGAACTTTGGCCTTCACTTTCTTTTTGTGGTCACTGAGCCCAGCACCACTTCTTCAGGCAATGCCAAGCCACCTGTATCACGTACCAGGCTGGTGGCTGAGGTGACAAGAGGGCTCCCCTTGTGGCTGAGTGCAGAGTACCCCTGGAGCTAGAGACAGAGGGTACTATGCCCAGAGATGCACAGGCTGCCTGCTGGTGAAGCTGTGTGATGGTTCCTGAAGTGGACACCCAGGAGCCGAGAAGGTAGCCACAGCCAATGATTCTCTGGGGGTACTGGTGGATCTTGACAGATGGGAAAGCAGAGACAACATCAGAAGCCAGGCCAGGGGTCAAACACAGGAAGGCAGTCTGAAGCAGAGGCAGGAAGAGTAGTTGTGATCAAGCCAGGGTCAAACACAGGAAGTCAATATGGAACAGGCAAGAGCAGGTCCGTGAAACAAACCGGGTTCAGAGCCAGGAGAGAAGCCAAAGCAGGTCAGGGTAAGCCAGGTAACAGGTAATCAACAGGAGTAAGGAACACAGGACACAGAGCTGATGATAATCGATTATGAGAGCAACTGGAGTCCTTATATAGGCCAGCAAACACTGGTATCTAGCACGTTTTGCGTACACACTTTCACCGTCGCGAATATGCATTCGCCGTTAGGTGCCGGCTGCTATTGGGCATGCGTGAACTAGCTTAGCCATATTTGATATTGGCATATCTACCAGTTCTTCTCCGGTTTCTTCCCTGACAACCTGGCTGCATCTGCCCCTTTACACCAGTCCACCCAACTGACTCTTCACCAGCCCACCCGGCTAACTCTCAGGAGATCTCTAGCGAAAGGCCTGAAGACCTAAGCACACCGCTGTCTTCAAGGGAGACTGACTACATATGGCAGTCCCCCTCCCTTTGTAGTTCCCACTGCCCTACTCACTCTGTCCTTTCTTACTCCCATGCCTCCAGGAAGACTTCCTCCTCTGTGTTTTAGCAGCAATCATCCAGCACCCAAGCTAGGTTCTAGGTGTCAAACCCACACCTAGAACCTAGCACTGCCCCAAGTCAATCCCATGCTTTGCAATCCCCTCTTCCCCCCAGGGGTCAATCCTACCTTGCAATCCCCATCCCAGGTCAAGCCCACACCTTGCAATTCCCCCCCCCCCCCCCAAGTCAAATCCACACCTTGCAATTACCCCCACCCCTCCTGGATCAAACCTACGCCTTTGCATAACACCCCACCTGGTCAAACCCACACTTTGCACCTGGGGCGGACTAACAACTCATGGGGCCCCCGGGCAATAGGAGATTATGGGGCCCCCCGGGTAATATTAGATTATGGGGCCCCCGGGCAATATTAGATTATGGGGCCCCCGGGCAATAGGAGAATATGGGGTCCCCGGGCAATCGGAGATTCTGGGGCCATAAAGTATACACAGACATGTTTCTATTGTCTGAGAAGGTACTGGAGAGGTGGAGTAGCTATAATCTCGGGACTTTTAGACCAAAAGGATGTCGGTAAGGGACATTTCAGAGACAGATGTAAAAAAACAAAACACAAATTTTTACATACTGTTCCTGGTTTTACTGAGGCTGGCAACCCTGATGGGGCCCCCTAGTGGCATGGGGCCATCGGGCAGTGCCCGAGTGGCCCAATAGTCAGTCCGCCCCTGCTTTGCACACCCCCCAAATCAATCCCATGCAATCCCCCCTTCCCCTCTGGGGTCAAATACAACTTGTAATCCCCACCTGGTCAAGCACACACCTTGAAATCCCCCACCCCCCAAGTCAAGCACACATCTTGCAATTTCCTTCACCCCTCCTGAGTCAAACCCACGCTTTACCCCCACTCAGCACAATGCCACCCACAGGTTCGAGAAGAGTCTGCACCTTCCTACAAGTGGAGAATCAATAACCCAGTCCTCATCCTGTTAAATTCTTTCCATTCTGATTGTTCTTTGATCAGTTTCAGATTCAATGGGAAATGGATAGGAACAAAATATCAATGACACCATGAGCATCCTAAAAAAAATTGAATGTACATTAGGAGTCAAATAAAATTGGATTCTGTGTGCAGTCACCCTTTCATGACAAAGTGGACAATTATGGTTCAATGAAAGCAGTTCTACCTTTAGATGGTATTCGTGTGCAATTCCTGGCTTTGATGTGATTTAGTGAGCTGTTGGGTCAAGCCCCAGAATTTTCTTTGAAGGGTCAGTTCATTCAAAACTGATCTCAGATTTCGGTTTATGCTGGAGAATTAGTCCATTTCTCAGGGAATCTACCATTTAATTTGCTTAGATTTAATATTTTATAGCAAGAATGCAAGCAAGCGAGAGTCACGTCAGAAGTCAATTTCAGGTAAATTTGACAAAACTAAAGGTACATATTGAAATTTAATTCGAGGTTTCCTTTAATTAAAAGTATCAGACCCTTCTACAGGGTGAACAGCACAATTCAGGTCTCCCAGAGTAAAAACGATCCATCACCCCCACCACAGCTCCCTATGAGCGACGGGGTTAATGACAGTATTTTACGCTCTGTAATATGTACTGTACCCAATTGGTTGTTCTCTTGTAAAGTAATTCACTGCTAAAACACGGGATCATTAAATAAATGTCGATTTAGCGAGCGGAGCATTGAGTTGCGAGTGTTTTGTTTCTTAAATCACCATTACGACCTTGGCTCGCGTTCAGAGTTCCCAATCTGAGAATCTGACACTAATTCACTGACCGGATAATCTGCTTTAAAAGACACGCTTAAAGAACCACCCTGACCTACAGAAAAAAAAAAGATGTTTAGGAATACGAATTTGTGAAAACAACCCTAGGTAAGTTTTTACCAATCAGCGCGCCATATAACGGCCTTTGCTTTATTCAGCCAAAAGGGCACTGTTCTCCCCACAGACTCCCCAATGAAAGAGACACCCTCCATTCTGACAGCAATGGGGCACCCTCCATTCTGACAGCAATGGGGCACCCTCGCTTCCACCAAAAATGGGATACCCTTGCTAACACCAACAATGGGACACCCTCCCTTTTCGACAACAATGGGTCACCCTTGCTTCCACCAATGATGGAGCACCCTTGCTACTGCCAATGACGAGGTACCCTCCCTTCCGCCAAAGGGGCACCCTCACTTCCAACAATGATGGGGGTACCCTTGTTTCCACTAACAATGGGGCACCCTCCCTACCACCAATGATGGAGCATCCTAGTTTCCACTAACAATGGGGCACCCTCCCTACCACCAACAATGGGGTACTCTTGCTACCACCAATGATGGGGCAACCTCGCTACTACTAATGATAGGGCACCCTTCCTACCATGCAGGGGCGGATCCAGGGGGGGCAATGAGGCAATTGCCCCTCCCCCGAGAAATTAGATGCGGGTGAGTTAGCGGGCGGCTGAGAAAGTGGGCCACTCCGCAGGCGGGTGAGAGAGCAGGCGGGCCAGGCAGCTGATTGGCTCAGAAGGCGGGTGATAGACCAGGTGGGCAGCTGGGCAGGTGAGAGAGTGGATAGGCGACTGAGAGAGCGGGTGGCTCAGCAGGCAGGTAAGAAAGTGGCAGGCCGGGCAACTGAGCGGCTCGGCAGGTGGGTAAGAGAGTGGCGGCTCTGCAGGCGGGCAGCTGGGCGGGTTAGAGTAGGCAGGCTGGGCAGCTGAGCAGCTCAGTGGGTGAGAGGGTGGCTGGCCAATCAATGAGTCAGCTGGCAGCGGAGCAGCGAGATGACATCATCTCACACCGCCCACCCTGCATCCCTGCAGTTCCACCCTCACTGTGCAGGCAGGCTCGGGCAGCAGAGAGATTACATCATCTCTCTCCTGCCTGACTCTGGGACACAGCAAAAGACAATCCCCACCTTAGCAGGAGAGCAAGTGACAATCGGCAACGAGTGACAGGTGACATGGCAAGTGACAGTCCACAACTTGTGGCAGGGGATTGGGCAAGTGACAATCTGGAATGTGTGGCAGGGGGCGTGGCAAGTGACAATTCGCATCTGGTGGCAAGTGACACACTCAGGGCTCCCACTGATTCAGCATTATGGTGAGTTGAACTATTTCATTTTATATAACAATGTAATAATAGAAACAATGTGCTTCAATCATCCTGACACCATAAGAACCATGGTGCCGGAATGATTGAAGCGCTAACACCAACCATTTCCCCGATAAATTGCCCGCAAAAAAAAAGTATTTTCTGGCAGTGCCCCTCCTGAGACTAGACTCTGGATCCGCCCCTGCAATGATGGGGTATCTTCGCTTCCACCAACGACAGGGCACCCTCCCTACCACCAATGTTGGGGTACCTTTGCTTCCACCAACGACAGGGTACCCTCCCTACCACCGATACCAAATATGGGGGCACCATTCCCCCCAATAATACCAATCATTGGGCACTATTCCTCCTCCCCCCACATGCACTAGACCATTTTTAACTCCCAACTTTGCCAGGAGGATTACTTATTCTCACTAACCACTGAAGCCAAGTCATGGTTTACTCTCACTGGCCATCCAGTGCCCCTCGTGCCACACATACACCGGAGCGTGGTGAGGCGGCAGAAAACACTTTGAGCCCAGATGCTGAAATGGAATTGAAGTTCAGCAATACACCACAAGCCCAGCGGGAAGGCAACCCGGGAGCACTCACAGAGTAGTAGCAGAAGGTCTCGAGGGGCGGAATGCTGCCTGGCTGGTCCGTACCAAAGTGGGGAAGCTACCCGGAAGGATGACGTATCCCTGCAGTTTCCTACTCCTCTGGAACCTCTCCCTGATGCTAAGCACTACCCCTGACAGATGGGTGACCTGTCCCTACTCTGCCCACTCGCAAAATGCACGCCAAACCCAAAAGCCAAGGTCTTAAATAGACTCTGCCTGACCCAAGATTGCAGAGGGAAGTCACATGGGATGCCGTCATCGGATGCTGCCTCTCTGTGACCAAGGAAAAACTAGGTTCTACTCGACTTCCTTCTCCACCTGCATTGCCACTTTGGATTAGCTCCACCTGCAGTGGAGAAAATAAACTGCACCTACCTACACCTTGATTAGGCACAGCCTGTTGCAGGGCGACAGCTGTCTTCAAACTGTGCTTCTGCATGGTCACTTTGACACCTGACCCCCCCTCCCCCCACTGGATAGTACAAGGGAACAGTCTGGTGCACAGACTTGCACAGGCATGGTCCACCATTGTCACCATGAAGAAACTGGACCAACAGAAAGTGCAGACTGCCTGAAGGTAGGCAGAATTGACAGTAAGGTTGCAGGAGATCAGCAACACCGGTATGTAACGAAAGATAACGAAAGTGAAAAGTGAGGCCCCGAGCGAAAAAATAAAAAGTAGGGCAGGCATGACTGTGTGAAGAGGGGAGACAAGTCAGGAAGGAGTTAACAATTGGGCTTTTGGCTTGTAGTTAAAGGCTTATCTGATTGAAGGGGGGTATCTTGTGACTGGGTGGGGTCAAGGTCAGCTGAAGGAGTGGTGGCGTCCAGTGGAGATCGACGGACGCAGGAAGCAGCTTCAAACCAACTGAAGGCCTAATATGTTAAAAGGTCCCGCGGTGCATAACTGGAACATAGTTTGGGGTACCTTCAAAGACCAGCAGGCTTAGCGACTGATCTGTTTCAAGGAATATTTCTATTCTATCCTGGCCATTTTTTACTCCATTCGTTGTGTGGTCTCCATTATTTTGTAGGTAACGAAAGTGGACGGGGGTTGAGTTTTTGGGCATGGCCTGGCAGCCATTGGTTAAGGTTGGGAACATTGTTCTACAGTGGTCAAGTATTTTATGGAAAAACAAACCATGCCAATTGCTTTAGGGAAGTTTTCCGGTCAGTGCCAAGCAGCGTCGGCTGGTGGTTATATGTTTGGGGGGGGGGGCGGAAAACAACCACCCCCCGTGGCCAGTGGCATAACTAGAACCTTCAGGGCCCCAATGCAAGAAACCACGAAGGGTCCCCCTGAACCCCAGCACGTTCCCTTCCCTCCGAGTCCGGTGGTGGAACTCCAGGGCGTGGTCACAGGTATGACCTTTGTGAGCCCTGTAGTTCCACCACTGGCATCAGTAGTTTTTTTTTCACTCTGGCTGGGGAGAACAGACATCGGACTGAGCGGCAATGCATGGAGCAGGAGAGGGGTACTCTGATGAGCCGGCCGAGGACACAGGTCATGCGGGGAATGCACAACTAAAGAGCAGCCAGTGCGATAGTCGAGCATGGAGCTCTGATAGTCACCCTCCACCTCCAGCCATCCGTGTGCATGGTGCACTGGTACTCCTAACTGCCTATGCTGCTGCCGGCCGTATGTAGAGGGCGCTGCATGGGCCCCCTGCAGCACAGGGCCCAGTTGCGGTCACGACTGCTGCACCCCCTATAGTTACGCCCCTGCCCGCGGCACCTCAAACCCCCCCCCCCTCTGTCTGCCGGTCCAACGGCACTTACCCCATCTAGGCGGAGGGCACATCGGACAGTGGCTGGGATTGGTGGATAACAGGCTGCGGTGGGCATCGGACAGCAGCTCCTGTGTCTTCTCCTCCTAGCTTCCGCCGTGCGTCTCCTCCCCTCCTCTTAGGCATCCAATAGGATCGCCTGTCCTTTCAGCCAATCGGGTGACGGGTATCAGACCAGCTTCCCGATTGTCAGGGAGGAGGAGCAGTGTTGCAACAGCAAACATTCATTGTAACACCTGGGTGGGCTCATGGCGCGATGCTCCGTGCCACAAGCCCACACTATTTTGAAGCCTATGTGAGCCCCCGGCTTCAAAAAAACACCCCCAGCGCTGTCATTCCTGCTCCCGACGTCCTTAACTGGGGGGTAGCAGCCAGGGATCATAGAGCATTAATTAGGGTATGGACAGAGAGGGCGGCGCCCCGTTCGGCCCTAATGGACGGGCCGCCACTGGTGCCAAGTTTTGTGCTGAATGGACAGCCCAAGACAAAAGGTCCCATTTTTAAAGATCTCTTTCACATCTGCTTGGCTGTTAAAAGGTTACCAGTTTTCTGGAGACTGTACTGGGGGTAATGTGGTCAGGTTACAGAGCGGTTAGCACAGCGAGTTATCTATTATAATTCCTTAGGAGCGCGATTACTTTTCCAGGAGTTCTGCTACATAGAAAAGCTTTTTCTTTTCAAATGGCCTGGAATAGCGGAGAAGGTATTGCGTGAGTGCTTGCAATTCTCACAGCGAAGCGGGGAGATATGGTGTCGTGCCAGAGACCATGTGGTTTTACCCTGTGCCAGCGTAATGGTGTGCAGATGTTCCCTTTACTGTATGACACTGCAGTAAGTCACAGATGATGCAAATTATAGGATGTTTCAGACGCTCAGCGACAAGCTCTGTCTGAGCGGCTCGTAACACCCAGTTCTGCGGCTGCCGCCTTCTGCCCACAGACCAAGGCTCTGAAAATTATGTCTGATGAAAATTGTCTAAGGATCCAAAGAACTATGCTTCAACTTCAACCCAAAATATCTGCAATGTAAGGGTCTTCCACCCCCTCCTTCTTTGCTGCAAGGGTCAGCGTGTCACAGCGCCGAATACCCCAACTGCATACCACAGCTCAAAATACCCCAACTGCATGCCACTGCCCCAATTAACCCAACTGCATGCCACAGCTCCAAATACCCCAACAGCATGCCACAGCCCCAAATAACCCAACTGCATGCCACAGCCCCAAATACCCCAAAAAGCATGCCACAGCCCCAAATACCTCAACAGCAAGCCACAGCCCCAGGTACCCCAACAGCAAGCCCCAGCCCCAGATACCCCAACAGCAAGCCACAGCAACAAATACCCTAACAGCAAGTCACAGCTCCAGATACCCCAACAGAAAGCCACAGACCCAAATACCTGAATAGCATGCCACAGTTCCAAATGCCTCAACAGCATGCCACAGTTCCAAATACCTAAAAAGCCTGCCACAGTTACAAATATCTCAACATCATGCCACAGCCCCAAATATCCCAAAAGCATGCCACAGCTCCAAATACTTCAATAGCATGCCACAGCTCCAAATGCCCCAAAAACATGTCACGGCTGTAAATACACCAACAGGATGCCACAGCCCCAAATACCCCAACAGCAAGCCACAGCCCTAGATATCCCAACAGCAAGCCACAGCCACAAATAACCCAACTGCATGCCACAGCCCCAAATACCCCAACTGCATGCCACAGTTCCAAATTCTCCAACAGCATGCCACAGTCCCAAATAACCCAACTGCATGCCACAGCCCCAAATACCCCAACTGCATGCCACAGCTCCAAATGCCCCAACAGCATGCCACAGCTCAAAATACCTCAACAGCATGCCACAGCCCCAAATACGCCAAAAGCATGCCACAGCCCCAAATACCCCAAAAGCATGCCACAGCCCCAAATACCTCAACAGCATGCCACAGCTCCAAATGCCCCAATAGCATGTCACAGCTGTAAATACCCCAACAGCAAGCCACAGCCCCAAATACCCCAACAGCAAGGCACAGCCCCAGATACCTCAACAGCATGCCACAGAACCAAATGCTCCAATAGCAGGTCATGGCTGTAAATAATAATACTAATCATTTGGTGGAGGGGGGTTATGGTTTGGGGTTGTTTTTCAGGGGTTGGGGTTGGGCTTGGCCCCTCAGTTCCAGTGAAGGGAACTCTTAAGGTGTCGGCATACCAAGACATTTTGGCCAATTTCATGCTGCCAAATTTGTGGGAACGGTTTGGGGATGGCCCCTTCCTGTTCCAACATGACTGCGCACCAGTGCACAAAGCAAGGTCCATAAAGACATGGATGAGCGAGTTTAGGGTGAAGGAACTTGACTGACCTACACAGAGTCCTGACCTCAACACGGTAGAACACCATTGGGATGAATTAGAGCGGAGACTGCGAGCCAGGCCTTCTCGTCCAACATCAGTGCCTGACCTCACAAAGGCGCTTCTGGAAGAATGGTCAAACATTCCCATAGACACCCTCCTAAACCTTGTGGACGGCCTTCCCAGAAGAGGTGAAGCTGTTATAGCTGCAAAGGGTGGGCCAGCTAAATATTGAAAGGCAGGTGTCCCAATACTTTTGACAATATCGTGTGCATGCAGTTTCACAGGACAAATAGCTATACAATTTTTTTATAAATACATCCCTAAAGTGACAAGGCCTCTATAGCAAGCTCTGATTCTAGAATATCCCATTGCCAAATAGTTTTAGCCGGGGAGCAGGCAGACGCTTCTCTGCAGAATAAAGTTAAGGCTGACACTATACAACCGAGAAGATGATTGCCAAATGGAATGATCCTTGCAGTGTAAATACATTATGTTCTTTGTAATTGTTCGCAGGAAAAACCTACTTCCCTATTAAGCATTGTGTGCACACAGTAGTTACTTGTCCTTCAAGGAATCTGAAAGCTGTAAAAGCAAAAAAATATTGGGGATAATGACTGCCGTTGCATAACGCTGAGTGCCTTTGGCATTCATCCTGCTGCACACCTTGCTGCCCCTTCATTATTATAGTTGAAGGCCTCACTCTGTACAACCTGAATCCCTTTGAAGAGACATCCAGTATTTTTAATGGCTTCCACCTTCCTCTGAAAAAAACAATAGGATGTGGACTCCACTACATACCATGCAGCACAGAAATGAGGTCAAGGTGACAGAAGCAGGAATCACTATATAGCTAAATTAAAGGTAGGCTCTAAACTTTGAGAGACCTTGAGAACCTGTCAGGCTTTTATTCCTGCCTGTGATCTCCATGGGTTGGTTTCCCACACTTCCTGCTCCCAGGACAATGAGGGGGACACCACTAAAGTAGATATACCCAGATAACCCTAAAAAACCTAAAAGCCCCTAGGCCAAAGGGTACTCAAAAGCAGCTGCCTTGGGCACAAGAGGAAGGGCCTGCAGCCTATACTGCTGTAGTTAGCAGATCATGAGGGGTATATCTTGATATTTCAACCTTGGGTAATGCACCGTCTAACCCAGGGTTTCTCAACCAGGGTTCCATGGAAGTCTAGGGTTCCTCCAGGGGTTTCTAGGGGTTCCATGGAAGTCTAGGGTTCCTCCAGGGGTTTCTAGGGGTTCCATGGAAGTCTAGGGTTCCTCCAGGGGTTTCTAGGGGTTCCATGGAAGTCTAGGGTTCCTCCAGGGGTTTCTAGGGGTTCCATGGAAGTCTAGGGTTCCTCCAGGGGTTTCTAGGGGTTCCATGGAAGTCTAGGGTTCCTCCAGGGGTTTCTAGGGGTTCCATGGAAGTCTAGGGTTCCTCCAGGGGTTTCTAGGGGTTCCTTGAGCAATGTGCAATATTTGCCTCTTAGAAAAGTTCC
Source organism: Lithobates pipiens (assembly GCF_037356315.1). Taxonomy (NCBI): domain Eukaryota; kingdom Metazoa; phylum Chordata; class Amphibia; order Anura; family Ranidae; genus Lithobates; species Lithobates pipiens. The sequence goes on from NW_027507789.1 coordinate 222,833,630, forward strand.
CACCGTTGATCGTTTTAGTTATCTGTAAGAGACGATTCTTCTCAATGACCACAAGTGTAAGGAGCGTTCTTCCTTCTGACCATCACTCGAATGTATCATGAGCTGAAGACATAGACATTTTTAGAAGGGGGTTCTCTTGAGATTGGGAACGTTTTTTTCAAGGGTTCCCCTGTGTTGAAAAGATTGAGAAAGACTGGTCTAACCCTCAAAATAAGTGGGGAAGAAGGGTTACGTGTGTCACCTGGGTTTCTTCATACCTCCCAACATTTTGAGATGGAAATGAGGGACACCTACTAGCAAACGTATGTAGGCATAGGACACGCCCCCCTGCCACACCCCCTTAATGGAGAATTAACCCCCCGAAAAATTAAATCCACAAAGTCTTTTTTTTTACCACTACTATTCCTTTATATTGGCTTTTAAAATTTACAAATTTACAAATGACATTCCTCCAGATGAAGCCACGGGGTAGGTGGTGGCGTAACTAGTACCTCTAGTAATTAGTATCCTCTTTCGATGTGTTTTGGGTTGAGGTTTTCTTTCAGGCTTCCATCTCCCTTGCTAGGTTCGCCTTGCTTGGTTGATGTAGTGTCATCCCCGGCCTGTCCCCTCCCCTCTTTCGTTTCATCCGAGCCCACCCACAGTACAATGAGGGCTTTCCACTAGTTAATATGGCTTTTTCGATGCTGTGTTATCATCCAACGCAGGCGCAGGAGCGGTATTTTAGGACTCTCCTTTTTGCCATCACTGTGGATGGCCGAAGGACTTTCCAAAATGGCCGCCGTGCGCTAGTGACGATGGTCTACGTCACGACGCGCATGCGCGGAACGCTCCTCGGTTTCTTCCGAGATCGAATGTCGGGGCACTTCCGCCCGCCATTCGGCGGCAATCCCAGATGCCGCTGTGATGGGGGAGACACTTTATAAGGCAGTGCTTCTCTGCCTTTCACTCTTTCTGTGAAGGACGTTGTGTACAGATTGTCCATGTATCTGCAAAGTAAGGTAGGCAGTTGCTCTGCCTCCATTGTAAACAGCTTGGTTATTTATTTTAGTGGATCTATTACTAATGCCCCGTACACACGAGAGGACTTATGTCCGACAGACTTCCAAAGGAGTTCCGCCGGAGTTCCCCTGGAGTTCCGCCGGAGTTCCGACGGAGTTCTGACAGACTTTTCGGCCGAACGGACTTGGCCACACACGATCACACTAAACCCCGACGGATTCGAACGTGATGACGTACGACCTGACTCGAATAAGGAAGTTCATAGCCAGTAGCCAATAGCTGCCCTAGCGTCGGTTTTAGTCCGTCGGAGTAGCACACACACGAGCGGAGTTTTCGAAGGGGACCGGGTCCGGCGGAGTTCCTTCGGGAAAATTTGAAGCATGCTTCATTTCTAAAGTCCGTCAGACTTTGGCGAATCAAAAGTCCGTTGCAGCCCACACACGATCGGATAGTCTGACGGACTCGGTCCTTCGGACTTTGGATGTTGAAAAGTCCGCTCGTGTGTACGGGGCATAAGACATACCTGAGCTAACACTTGTCTTTGCTTTTGGTTTGCCTTTTGTTTTTTCTTTTTTATCTCTATCAGACTAGACATGCCTTGTGCACTTTGAAGTGAATTCCACTTTGGATCTGAGTGGCTGGGTGGTATTATCTCCCTATGGAGCCGCAGATTGGCTATTGTCGCCTCTCCTTTTTGGCTTATTCATTCAATTGATTCTATCAGGTAATTTTTGCAGATCATTCATTTAACATATATTCTGTGAAATCGCTATATTTGCGATTCTTAATAGGAATACTATCTCTTATTGATTTCAGTCCTTTTCGATTTGATTTTGTTTATTACTGAATTTAGACTGATACTTTGAAGAGTCTCCCTGCAAGCATTAAAGCGGAGGTCCACCCTAAAATGGACCTCCGCTCATCGGAATCCCCCCCCCCCTCCGGCGCCACAATTGGCACCTTTCAGGGGGGAGGGGGGTGCAGTTACCTGGATAATCCAGGTAACTGCACCCACTTCCGGGATAGCTGTCTGCGGAAAGGGGCGTAGATTACGCCCCTTTCCGCAACTGCCCGCCCCTTTGCGCAAGTGCCCCGCTGCCTGCTGGGAAACACACAGTTCCCAGAGGCACCGGGGACCGTCCGGATTGCGCCGCGCGGCTCGCGCATGCGCAGTAGGGAACCGGGAAATGAAGCCGAAAGGCTCCATTTCCTGATTCCCATACCCAAGATGGCGGCGGCAGGACCCGACAGACGACCTAGCGATCGGCTTCGGGTGCCGACATCGCGGGCGCGCTGGACAGGTAAGTGTCACTATTTTAAAAGTCAGCAGCTGCAGTATTTGTAGCTGCTGGCTTTAAAAAAAAAAAAAAAACGCGGAGTCCCGGTGGACTCCCGCTTTAAAGGCCTGGACGTTCCCCATTTACTTATCATTGAGGCTCTCATTTGGCTACTATTTTATTTGGTTGTTTTTTGATCGAACGTATATTATGAATTCATAGCAGGTGAGTGTGGGATCCTCCAGCCCTTCGATTTTGAACGACCTAGATGCCCTAGTCATTGTGTATATATATATATATATATATATATATAATTTTGTTTGGCTTTTTGTAGCAATTATACCTATTTTGGAATTCTCTTTGTAAACCATGATTGCAATATTGTACATGCACCTTATATCTAATAATTTCTATGTGTTTATCCATACAGTATTACATATGTCGTTGATATTTAACCACCTCGCGCCCGCCCTATAGCCGAATGACGGCCGTAGAGCAGGCGCTTTCGTCCGGGTGGCCATCCCTGGATGTCCTAACGTTTACTTCCGCAATGCACGCCGCCGCGGGCGTGCATCGGGGAAGTTCTGTGTTTGCCGTGTCCCCCGGGGACAGGCAAACACAGATCGCTGTAAACGGCCAATCACAGCGGCCGTTTACAGCGCGATCAGCGTGTCCAATGGGAGATGATCTCATATGTAAACATATGAGATCATCTCTCAGCGCCGCCCTCCCTCCTCACACAGACAGAGTGTGAGAGGGGAGAGATGAACGGCTGCAGCCGTCAGTGTAAAGAAAAAAAAAAAAGTAAAAAAAAGTGCCATGCTCCCCCAGTGCCATCCTGCCCCAGTGCCATCCGCCCCAGTGCCATCCTGCCCCAGTGCCATCCTGCCCCAGTGCCATCCGCCCCAGTGCCATCCGCCCCAGTGCCACCTGCCCCCAGTGCCACCTGCCCCAAGTGCCACCTGTTGTCAGTGCCATTTGTCCCCAGTGCCATTTGTCCCCAGTGCCATCTGTCATCAGTGCCACGTATAAGTGCCATCTGTCATCAGTGCCACGTGTCATCAGTGCCACATAGTGCCATCTGTCATCAGTGCCACGTATTAGTGCCACCTGTCATCAGTGCCATGTATCAGTGCCATTTGTCATCAGTGCCACCTGTCAGTGTCACGTGCCATCTGTTGTCAGTGTCACGTGTCATCAATGCCACTTATCAGTGCCATCTGTCATCAGTGTCACGCGTCATCGGTGCCACGTATTAGTGCCATCTGTCATCAGTGTCACGCGTCATCGGTGCCACGTATTAGTGCCATCTGTCATCGGTGGCACGTATTAGTGCCATGTATTAGTGCCATCTGTCATCGGGGGCATGTATTAGTGCCACGTGTCTTCAGTGCCACGTATTAGTGCCATGTGTCATCAGTGCCACGTATAAGTGCCACGTGTCATCAGTGCCACATATTAGTGCTATCTGTCATCAGTGCCACATATTAGTGCCATCTGTCATCAGTGCCACGTGTCATCAGTGCCACGTATAAGTGTCATCATTGCCACGTATCAGTGGCATCTGTCATCAGTGTCACGTGTCATTGTCCTGGTGCTTCAAAAGTGTAATAGATAGTCAACAAGTTAGATGTGTAATTTATGTTCCTAGAACACATGATGGCGCTCCCTGCATGTTGGGCCTCCCTATGTGGCCAGACTGTGGAAAAGTCCCACACATGTGGTAATGTAATACTCAGGAGGAGTAGCAGAATTTATTTTTGGGGTGTCATTTGTGGTATACACATGCCATGTGAGAGAAATAACCTATTACAATGACAATTTTGTGGAGAAAAATAAAAAAAATGAAAAATCTTAATTTTGCAAAGAATTGTGGGAAAAAAATGACAACATCAAAAAGCTCACCATGCCTCTTACTAAATACCTTGGAATGTCTACTTTTCAAAAAGGGGTCATTTGGGGGGTATTTGTACTTTCCTGACTTGTTCGGGTCACAAGAAATGAGATCGGCCACCAGTACATCAGGTGTGATCAATTTTGTGCGATTCGCACCACAGCTTGTAGACTCTCTAACTTTCACAAAGACCAAATAATATCCGCTAATTTGGGTTATTTTTACCAAAGATATGTAGCAGTATAAATTGTGGCTAAAATTTATGAAGAAAAATTAATAATTTGCATAATTCTGTCACAGAAACAAAGAAATATGCGTTTTTTTTCAACATTTTCGGTCTTTTTTCATTTATAGCGCAAAAAATAAAAACCCCAGAGGTGATCAAATACCACCAAAAGAAAGCTCTATTTGTGGGAAAAAAATGACAAAAAATTCATTTGGGTACAGTGTTGCATGACTGAGTAATTGTCATTCAAAGTGTGAGAGCACCGAAAGCTGAAAATTGGTCTGGGCAGGAAGGGTGTTTAAAGCGGGATTCCGCTCTTTTTTTATTTTTTTCTTACCTGTATCACTGGTGGGCGAGTGCTACCTTCGATTGGCATCCACGTCCGGCGTTTATTTGACCCCCGGCGCGACTAATCTTTTCCTCAGGATGACTTATAAAAACCTGCTCTGGCGTTTTCCATTTTAACTGTGGGCGTCTGAAGCCCACAGGCATTTACTTCCTGGTATATGATGACGTCTGGCTCCCAGCATGCTCCGCTCCATCTTGCACATGCTCAGTGAGAGCAGTGACAAGGAAAGAAAAACTTTCATTGTCCCCCATGGATTCTTGGGAAATTTCCCAGGGACCATTGCGAGGACGATAGCCACGCCTACTCCCACGGGAGGACAACCCGGAAGTCAGCTGAAACATCAGAAATAAAAGGTAAGTAAGTAATATTTTTTTTTTTCAGGGTTCGTTTAGGTAAGTATGCTATCTGTTGATTTTAATAACATGAACTTTCATTTTTAGGTACAAAACCACTTTAAGTGCCCAGTAAGCAAGTGGTTAAAGCTCCTGAAGAAACTCGTCTATGAGTGAAACATGTTGAGCATCATATCATACTGACCAAGTTTTAAAATGATTCTCCAAGATCATCATGTACTGGATGGATTTGTATTTGTGATGGTGTTTTTTTTAGCAAAATTTGTTACTTTTTGCTTTGTTTATAATAAATTTCTAAGATTTTTTTATCTAAAGTTTATTCTGAGTGATCCCTATGTGAGTTTTTCTATTATATATAATTTTTGATACCGTTAAAAGTCCCTTGAGGTTGGTTACCTCTTCCCATGTTCTATACTAAACATTAAATATTTGGGATGAGGTATCGTTGAGTTTTGGTGGCTTCACTTCGTTATTTAAATTTCGTAACTAGTAGAGGTGGAGCCTGCCGGTGGAATCCTTCGCGACAAGTGAGATCTGTTTAATGGAATCCGTATCAATGCTTTTACTTTCTCAATAAATGTGAGTTTAATATTAGCTGGGGTGGTGAGGTTATGTCTATTTAGTCCCCTGGATACTGCACTATTGGAGGCACTTTTGTTTCTTTTATGTTACTGTGGAACTCCCGGAAAATAATGTAGAGTCAATCTTGAAGCAGCATATTGGGAGGATACTGCACCTGTTGCAGAGCGTTTTTTTTCCCCTGAAAGCCAAATAGGAATTGTCAAAGACCAATGTGGAGCATTCCTTAAAGGAGAGTTGCACTGTGTGCAAGGTGTGTTTGACCCCCCTGCTTGGTCTTACAAGGAGGTGAGCGAGCATCGCACACGGGGGGTGGGAGAACTGTTGTTGTGGAGGTTCAGTGAATCACGTGGAAAAAATCCCAACCTCTTTGCACTTTAGCAGAAGATTCGTTACTTATATCTCACATATGGACTTTGTTATCCGAGCACCTTTATTTTATTTTATTTCAATTCATTCTGTGATAGTTTGTTAATAATTCGTTTTTAGTGTTAATGCAGCGCTGTCAAATTCACTCATTTTATAATGTTTTAGTTTGACCTCCCAGTCAGCTTAAAGCGGAAGGTCCACCCTAAAATGGACCTTCCGCTCATCGGAATCCTCCCCCCCTTCCGGCGCCACAATTGGCACCTTTCAGGGGGGATGGGGGAGCAGTTACCTGGATAATCCAGGTAACTGCACCCACTTCCGGGATAGCTCTCTGCGGAAAGGGGCGTAGATTACGCCCCTTTCCGCAAGTGCCCGCCCCCTTCCGCAAGTGCCCCGCTGCCTGCTGGGAAACACACAGATCCCAGAGGCAGCGGGGACCGTCCTTATTGCGCAGCGCGACTCGCGCATGCGCAGTAGGGAACCGGGAAATGAAGCCGAAAGGCTCCATTTCCTGATTCCCATACCCAAGATGGCGGCGGCAGCACCCGAGTGACGATCTAGAGATCGGCTTCGGGTGCCGACATCGCGGGCGCGCTGGACAGGTAAGTGTCACTATTTTAAAAGTCAGCAGCTGCAGTATTTGTAGCTGCTGGCTTTTAAAAAAAAAAAAAAACGCGGAGTCCCGGCGGACTCCCGCTTTAAGCAGTAACCATGCCAGCAGTATTAGCCCTTGTACACATGGTCGGAGATTCCGACGGAATGTGTCCTATAGGACCGTTTTGTCAGATATTCCGACTGTGTGTGGTCTGCATCGGACTGTTTCTGTCGGAATATCCGACGGACCAAGTTTTACAACTTGCCAGTAAGATTTTCCGACAAAATGCTCCTAACGGACATACTCCGATCATGTGTAGCCTACTCCGATGGACAAAGTGCCACGCATGCTCAGATCAAATTCCTAGACCAAAGCTAATGGCTACTAGCCTGAACGTAGTCCCTTCGTAACGAAATAACGTCATCACGTTATGTACAATCGGATTTTCCGACAATTTAGTCCGACCGTGTGTATGCAACATTACTTCCGGACCTCTTCTGGAATTAATCAGTCGGAATTACTCCGACGGATTTGGTTGTCGGAATCTCCGACCGTGTGTACAAGGGCTTACAGTTACATGCACTGGCGGCAGCTCTGCTAGGCCTAGACTGATTGGGTTGGCAAAGACCAAGTAGAAACTTCAAAATAAAACTATAAGGACTAATGGGGTATAGTGTATGGTAAACAGGAGGGACCGTCTCTGTTGGTATTCTTCTGCCGGCTTTTGTTGGGATCCTTGAAGAACGGTGGTGCACTTGATAAAAGTCCCCTTGAGAACTTGCATGCAGTGAATGAATGGTAAGGGCCGGCTCTACCAATCAACATCCGCCTGGAAGAAAATCACCTGGCTTTTAGGAAAAAACTCAAGACCTTCCTCTTTGAGCAGATGATCAAAGCTCGCCACAGCGCCTAGAGGCGATTCAGTTCGCATTGTGCGCTATACAAGTATTTCATTCATTCATTGTTTCATTATAGTACTTGGTGGTTGCAGTCAGTTATAATGGCAGCTTAATATTCTGGCGGCTACGTTTCTTTGGGAAGGGTATAGGGCAGTGATGGCGAACCTTGGCACCCCAGATGTTTTGGAACTACATTTCCCATGATGCTCAACTACACTGCAGATTGCCTGAGCATCATGGGAAATGTAGTTCCAAAACATCTGGGGTGCCAAGGTTTGCCATCACTGGTATAGGGCAGTATCAATAGCACGAGATATGGGTTGAATCATTTTTTTTTTTTTTTTCAAATTTTTAGGTAACAGGAAAAGGCAGATCCAAAATTTTACATCTACATTGTACATTTGTTCGCATAAACAAAGAAGGTACATATGTAAGCCAGACTGAAAGTCAGTATTACGAAAATAACACGTCATTGAAACATAACTGATAATAATTCCCCATTATATAACACTCCTATATCTTCAGATGGACATGTATAGAAAACAGCCCTATGAAAAGGGATATAGAACTACCCTTTCCCATTTTTTTTTTGTACTAAATGATATTGAGACAGAGTTGAGAAGTAGAATAATAGCTAAAAGAAAAAGAAAGGGGGTGGGGGAAGGGAGAGGAGGCCAGGAGAGGGGGAATTGGAGAGTTAAAGTAATGCGATGGCTCCCTCTAAAGACAGTATGCCGGTGGTAATGTCCTTTGGGCCAGTTATGGGCCCAGCAGGGCTTTCCCTTTGTCAGAAAGGATGAATATATTCCATAGTCTGCAGGTCTTGGAATACTTTTCCTGTTTATGTTGTGCCGTTAATATCAAATCTTCCATTTTGTTGAGTTCGTCCACCTTTTGAATCCAACAACCTATAGTAGGGGAATGAGGGTTTTTCCAATTCCAAGTATGCAAGATTTGGTGGCATTTACCAGGTGAGGTTTTATGGACTTTTTAAATATATTTTCTCTGGAATGGACAAGCAATAAGAAGAAGGCTGAGTCGTCAGGGATCTCAAAGTCCGTGAACTCTTGAGTGACCCTCCGCACCACCTTCCAAGATTTTTCTAGTTTAGGGCAAGACCGAAAAATGTGAAGAAGTGTTCTCCTTCCCTCCTGACACTTCCAGCAGCAATCTGTGGTGCTAGGGTAGAATTTGTGTAAAAGATATGGTGTGTGGTACCACTTCGTTGGTTTCCTGGGTTTTCGTCCAAATAGATGATTTAAGAGCGAACCTTAATATGTTACGTTTTTACTTTATCGAGAAAGTGCACCATAGATCCCAGAGCTTCAGATGGGGTAGATCTGGTTGTTCAATAGGAGAGGTCAGTAAATTGTAGGTTTTGGAGAGGACCCTTGGTAGGCGACCAAAGCCTCTAGGGCTTGGTAGAGAACGTAGAAAGTGGTGCAACTGCCGCGTACACACGAGCGGAATGCCCAACCGAAAAGGTCAGACGGAAGCTTTCATCGTATATATTCTGATTGTGTGTATGCCTCATCGGACTTTCTTTTTCGAAAATTCTGATGGACCTAGAAATAGAACATGTTCTAAATATTTCTGACGGAACCAATTCCTATTGGGAAAACCGCTCATCTGTATGCTGTTCCGACAGACCAAAAATGCTCTGGAGCAAGTACGAGACAGAAGCTATTGGCTACTGGCTATTGAACTTCCTTTTTCTAGTCCCGCCATACGTGCTGTACGTCACCGGTTCTTGATGATCGGACTTTGGTGTGATCATGTGTACGCAAGACAGTTTCAGCGGACTTCCGACGGAACTCCGTCGGAAAAACCTTCAGAGTTTATTCTGATGGGAAAACCGGTCGTGTGTGCAGGGCATAAGGCTAAGCGATAGGTTCTTGTGATTGAGGGGGGCCATCTCAGCTCTGCTCCGAAGTATCTTGAGTCCAGCAGTCTGTAGCTGTAAGCCTAGGAACGCTCGGATCTCCTGGTGGCAATCAGATAGGAAGCCGTGTTGCAAGCTGGGTTGCTGAGTGTCTCACGCTCTCACTGGAAAATGGCTCCAAACCCAAATGGCGCAGTCCATCTGAAGGCAAGGACCAGTGGGTGCATCACCTAGAATCCCAAGCATTGGTGTTTGGCACCAAGAGATTGGCCTTTGCTGGGCACTACTTAAATCCCCCCTTGGCCCTCCCATGCACCAAAGCATATAGGGATCGGTAGTTCAGAGAATTCGTTTTTCCTTTACATAGCAGATGTTTTGGACTACACCTCCCAATGTTTTAAGTGCTCTGCATAGGAGTGTATGGGCCTGTTTAACTTTGGTTCTCCTACCATAGAATAATGCAGCATGCCTTCACTGCCTTAGTAAAGGGAGAACAAATTAAAGGGAATATCTCTTGCTGCATATTGTAGTAGTCCAGACCTGGCTACAGTCAATTGTCATCAAGCCATATTACCAGTCAACCCAGGAAACAAGAGCTAAAAAACTTCCCGGAGAAATGGTTGCTATAAATTCCAGTCAAAGACGTAACTGTTGGTCATGTGATCCTTGCCGATAAGAACATGAGTCTTGATTGGCTTCTCTTCTTTTAGTACACCATCATAATAAGTGGTTGGCATTAGAAGAAACATTGAGCAGACAGGATCATATCTTCCTTCAGTAGTGACCACGACTAAGGGCCTAGTCCTTCAAACATGTTGGTCCTGGAAGCAGTATAGAGCAGATTAGCTTCTCTATTCCCTCAGTAGAGATCACATAAGGGTCTAGGCTTTCAGCCATGTGGTTGGCACTGGAACATCGGGGCAGATTAATCCTTCAGTAGCGATCACATGACTAAGGGCTTAGGCCTTCAAACGTGTAGTTGCCTTGAAACATGGGGCAGATTTCTGTCAAGATCACATAACTAAGGGCCTAGACCTTTAAATATGTGGCTGGCACTGGAGCATAGAACATCAGTAGAGGAAGGATTGCTTCAGTTACTTAATCCATTCCTGTAAACAAGTGGTCTCCAAACTGTGGCCCGGGCCAGATGGGGCCCTTAGCTCGCCTTTACCTATCTCTTGGGACACTATTCTTCCAACTGACACCATAAATGGGGCACTATTCTTATACTATATACTATTGATATCAGCAATAGTGGTCTTTAAACTGTAGCCCCCAGGCCAGATGTAGCCCTTTGCTTGCTTTTATCTGGCCATAGGGCAGGCCTCCTCCCACTGACACCAATAATGAGGCAATTTTTTTCACTGATACCAATAATGGGGGTACTATTCATCTCACTGATACTGATCATGGGGCACTATTCCTCCTGCTGATGCCCCGATGATAGGGCATTATTCCTTTCACTGATACCAAGGATGGAGGCACTATTCATCTCAGTGATACCAATGATGGGGGCACTATTCATCTCAGTGATACCAATGATGGGGGCACTATTCATCTCAGTGATACCAATGATGGTGCACTATTCCTTCCACTGACACCAATGATGGGGCTCTATTCCTTCCACTTATACCAATGATGGTGCATTATTCCTTCCACCAATAATGGATCACTATTCTTCCCACTGATACCAATGATGGGGCACTATTCCTCCCACTAAAACCAATGATGTAGCACTATTGTTCCCACTGATACCAATGATGGGGCACTATTCCTTCCACTGATACCAATGATTGGACTCTATTCCTCCCATTGATACCAATGATGGAGCACTATTGCTCCCACTAATACCAATGATGGGGCACTATTCCTTCCACTGATACCAATGATGGGGCACTATTCCTCCCACTAAAAACAATAATGGAGCACTATTCTTCCCACTGATACCAATGATGGGGCACTATTCCTCCTACTAATACCAATGATGGGACACTATTCCTCCCACTAATACCAATGATGGGACACTATTTCTCCCACTAATACCAATTATGGGGCTCTATTCCTCCCACTAAAACCAATGATGGGGCACTATTGCTCCCACTGATACCAATGATGGGGCACTATTCCTTCCACTGATACCAATGATTAGACTCTATTCCTCCCATTGATACCAATGATGGGGCACCATTCCTCCCACTGATACCAATGATGCGACACTATTCCTCCTACTGATACCAATGATGGGGCACTATTGCTCCCACTGATACCAATGATGGGGCACTATTCCTTCCTCTGATACCAATGATTGGACTCTATTCCTCCCATTGATACCAATGATGGAGCACTATTGCTCCCACTAATACCAATGATGGGGCACTATTCCTTCCACTGATACCAATGATGGGGCACTATTCCTCCCACTAAAAACAATAATGGAGCACTATTCTTCCCACTGATACCAATGATGGGACACTATTTCTCCCACTAATACCAATTATGGGGCTCTATTCCTCCCACTAAAACCAATGATGTAGCAATATTGCTCCCACTGATACCAATGATGGGGCACTATTCCTCCCACTGATACCAATGATTAGACTCTATTCCTCCCATTGATACCAATGATGGGGCACTATTCCTCCCACTGATACCAATGATGGGGCACTATTCCTCCTACTGATACCAATGATGGAGTACTATTCTTTCCACTGATACCAATGATTGGACTCTATTCCTCCCATTGATACCAATGATGGGGCACTATTCCTCCCACTAATACCAATGATGGGGCACTATTCCTCCCACTAATACCAATTATGGGGCTCTATTCCTCCCACTAAAACCAATGATGTAGCACTATTGCTCCCACTGATACCAATGATGGGGTACTATTCTTTCCACTGATACCAATGATTGGACTCTATTCCTCCCATTGATACCAATGATGGGGCACTATTCCTCCCACTGATACCAATGATGGGACACTATTCCTCCCACTAATACCAATGATGGGGCTCTATTCCTCCCACTGATACCAATGATGGGGCTCTATTCCTCCCACTGATACCAATGATGGGACACTATTCCTTCCACTGATACCAATGATGGGACACTATTCCTCCTACTGATACCAATGATGGGGCACTATTGCTCCCACTGATACCAATGATGGGGCTCTATTCCTCCCACTGATACCAATGATGGGGCACTATTCCTTACACTGATACCAATGATGGGGCACTATTCTTTCCACTGATACCAATGATTGGACTCTATTCCTCCCATTGATACCAATGATGGGGCACTATTCCTCCCACTGATACCAATGATGGGACACTATTCCTTCCACTGATACCAATGATGGGACACTATTCCTCCTACTGATACCAATGATGGGGCACTATTGCTCCCACTGATACCAATGATGTAGCACTATTCCTCCCACTGATACCAATGATGGGGCTCTATTCCTCCCACTGATACCAATGATGGGGCTCTATTCCTCCCACTAAAACCAATGATGAGGCACTGATGCAGGGGGCATTTTCTGCTCTCACTGGCTACAGTCCGCCCCCCCCCCCCCCCCCCCCCTCAAAGCCTAAAGGACAGCAAACTGGCCCTTTGCTTAGAAAAGTTTGGAGACCCCCGTTGTAATCTACCGAGCGTCAACTAGCGCTTGTTGAATATGTCATGTGTTCGGTTAGCGGCTCTAATGTTGTGCCACGATGCCAACTGTCTGCATCCAGTAAGTCGGGTCGTGTCCTGCTGCCGGTTAATCTTCAGCTTCACAAGTTCTGAACATCTTTCAGCTCTCGCAAAAAATTTATTTTAAATTGTTCTGCAAATGGAAGTGATTTTGCATGGCAGGAGCGTACGGGGACATTCCGAGGAGAGGTATTTGGGTGATGTCTGTTTTCCTTCTGTACATAGAGGAGACGGCGGATGAAATTGTTTTGTATAATGGACAGGCAAAGCAATTTAACTCTCGGCATCTTTGGGTTTTGCTGTGTAAATGTTATTCACAGTGGGGCTGCGGAAACAGCTGCAGAAAATCAATCCGGGAGATTTTTAGCCAGACAAACACCTGAAAACCTTTGTGTCAGGCCGCACCGTGGAATTAATCCACCTTCTACACTGCTCATTCTCCGGGGTGTGGGCACTTAACCGTTTGTGTATCGCCAGCAGGAGTACCGAAGCCTCAGAGTAAGAAAAATTGAAACTTTGAGTAGCCCAGTGGTGGCTGGTGCTCCATCTTTTTTTTTTTTTTTTGGAGGGGGCAAACAAACCCCCCCTCCCACCAGGACCGCACTTACCCCCATCCAGGTTGCGGCTTCCCCTGGCTTCACACGCAATATTCCCAACGCACACATTCCTGGAGAGATGGCTGCATTTGTTTTGCAAGTGGGTGCTGAAGCGACCGCCAACTGGAACCGTATGTAGTCCAGAGAAAGTAATGTCGCCAGCACACCAGGATCTCCAAAAAACGGGCCCAAAACTTTAAAGAGGAAGTAAACCCTGATGAGTTTACTTCCTCTTTCATTCCCTGCGAAGGCAAAGCATAATGGACTACTATGCATCGCATCGCATTGCATCGCATAGTAGCCCATTATGTGTCACTTACCTAACACAGGAGCCAGTGATGTCACCGCTGTCCCCTGTAGTCTGGAGCATCCATCTTTTCGGTGGGGTCTCGCAGCTCCGCCGTTGTCATTCGGCGAAGCCGTGATGACGTCACTCCCGTGCATGCGCACGGGAGCCGCCTAGGGTTGCCACCTGTCCAGGATTCACCCAGACAGTTCGGGTTTGGAATCATGCGTCCGGGTTTCAGACTGCCTGAAACCCGGACACATTATTTAGATTGAGTATGGCTTCCCTGCAGCTTCCACCCCCCCAAACACTCCTACCCCTCTGGGTCTGCCCACACACCAATCCCCGGCGCTGTGCCTCAGAAATGGAAAGTTGGGGCTGGAAATTTGAAGGCGCTGACTGCCAAGGAATGAGAGAGTGAATACACTAAGGCAAGTCAGGGTTCTCAGAGCACCCCTTACATCAGAGTTCCCCTTTACACCAGAGGCCACAGTGTTCCCCCTTATATCAGAATCTTCTCCATACATCAGAGCGGCAGCTCCGTTGTTGGAAATGCCGCGCTCAGTGCGCCTGCGCGCCGCTGTCTACGGCGCATGCGCCATAGACAGCGGTGCCTGTCTTTGGGCAAATATCTCCTAAACCGTGTAGGTTTAGGAGATATTTCCTGGACTTACAGGTAAGCCTTAATCTAGGCCTTACCTGTAGCTCTGTTGTTGGAAATGCCGCGCTCAGTGCGCCTGCGCGCCGCTATCTACGGCGCATGCACCGTAGACAGCGGTGCCTGTCTTCGGGCAAATATCTCCTAAACCATGTAGGTTTAGGAGATATTTCTTGGACCTACAGGTAAGCCTTAATCTAGGCTCACCTGTAGGTCAAAGTGGTTTGTAAGGGTTTACAACCACTTTAATCAGTGATCCCATCGTTACAGCAAAAAGCAAAGTTTCGGAGCCACGCAGGACCCCTTCATCAGGTCATGTGACGTGTGTTAGACATGTGCGATTAGTTCCGTACGAATCTCAAATTCGTACGAATTTCCCTAAATTCGTACGTTCGGGAGGATCCGAAATACGAATCGGCATGTGGTCCGAATTTTGTTCGAAATACGAATGCCCTCCGCCGCTTACCGAAGCCGTCGGCAGCGGTGGAGGCGATCGGACCTTCACCCTTGCTGGGCATGGAGACGAGAGAGAGGGGGGAAGATGGCCCCTACCCGTCTCCATAACATTGCAGGGCGGAAGCATCATCATAAGTGTCCATTTAAGTGTAAATATGAGATGTGAGGATCTTTTTGACTCCAGATCTCATATTTAAGAGGTCCCGTTATGCTTTTTTTTCTATTACAAGGAATGTTTACATTGTAATAGGAATAAAAGTGACACTTTTTTTATTTGTAAAAATTTTTTGAATTTTAGACCCCTTTCATACCACACCGCCCATAGCGTTGGCGGTAGAACAGCGCTATTGTTAGCGGCGGTAAAACGCCGCTATTGTTAACGGCGGTAAAACGCTTCTATTTTTAGCAGCGTTTTACCGCTGGATTTGAGGCGCATTTTGGCCGCTAGTGGGGCGCTTTTACCCCCCGCTAGCAGCCGAGAAACGGTTAAAACCGCCAGCAATACGCCACAATAGCGGTGTTTTGCCGGCGGTATTACAGCGCTGCCCCATTGATTTCAATGGGGAGCAGCGGTGGAGGAGGGGTAAACACACCGCTCCTTCACCGCTCCAAAGAAGCTGCTGGCAGGACTTTTCCCTGACGTCCTGCCAGCGCAGCGCTGTAGTGTGAAAGCCCTCGGGGCTTTCACACTACATACAATGGTGCAGCTTTTTTAGGGCGGATTGCAGGCGCTATTTCTAACGATATAGCGCCTGCAAAACGCCTTGGTGTGAAAGGGGTCTAAGTGTAAATATGAGATCTGAAGTCTTTTTGACCCCCAGATCTCATATTTAAGAGGTCCTGTCATGCTTTTTTTCTATTACAAGGAATGTTTACATGCCTTGCAATAGAAATAAAAGTGACACCATTTATTTTATTTTTTTTAATAACAGTGTAAAAATAAAGAAATAAAAGGTAAAATAAATAAAAAAAACAATTTTTTTTAAATGCACCCAGTCCCACCGAGCTCGCGTGCAGAAGCGAACGCACATGTGAGTAGAGCCCGCATATGAAAACGGTGTTCAAACCACACACATGTGAGGTATCGCCGTGATCGGTGGAGCGAGAGCAATAATTCTAGCCCTAGACCTCCTCTGTGACTCAAATCATGCAACCTGTAGAAATTTTTTAAATGTCGCCTGTGGAGATTTTTAAGGGTAAATGTTTGTCGCCATTCCACGAGCGGGCGCAATTTTGAAGCGGGACACATGTTGGGTATCAGTTTACTCGGCGTAACATTATCTTTCACAATACATTAAAAAAAATTAAAATTGGGCTAACTTTACTGTTGTCATATTTTTTTATTCAAAAAAGTGTATTTTTTCCAAAAAAAGTGCGCTTGTAAGACCGCTGTGCAAATACGATGTGACAGAAAGTATTGCAACAAACGCCATTTTATTCTCTAGGGTGTTAGAAAAAAAAAAACTTATAATTTTTGGGTGTTCTAAGTAATTTTCTAGCAAAAAGCAAAACAGTTTTTAACTTGTAAACAACAAATTTCAAAAAGAGGCTCGGTCCTTGGTTAAAAAATACATTTGATGATGTGTGTGTATATATATATATATATAAAGTTTGAGATCTGGATCTAAAATTTTCAACAAAATCCGATCGTTTTAATTTCCGATCGTATGTAGACAATTCCGATGCACAAAGTGCCACGCACGCTCAGAATAAATTTACGAGACAAAGGCTATTGTCCTCTTTATAGTCCCGTCGTACGTGTTTTATGTCACCTCGTTCTGAACGATCGGATTTTCCGACAACTTTGTGCCACCGTGTGTATGCAAGAGAAGTTTGGGCCAAAATCCGTCGGAAAAAAAAATCAGACGGATATAGTCGTCGGAAATGTCCGACCGTGTGTACAGGGCATTAGTGCGCTAGAATAGGTGTACAAAGTTAGCTGTAGTATAGGTAGATTTGGCTTGGCTGAGAGCCAGGCCTAGGGTGAATCTGGGTGAGGGAGGAGTGACTCAGGGAGGATGGATGACTCAGCAAGCAGCATGTCTGGTGACTCCCCCTGCTTTCTGAAACTTATGAGTAGCTTCCAGAAGTAGAGGGTGGAGAGGAGGGAGGAGCTGCTTAGAGTACTGATGAGGGCCCCAGCCAATCCCCAGCAAAATGGGCTGGCAGGGGGCAGGCCACTGTCAGAAACCATGAAACCAGACTGAGACAGAAGTACAGTTAAATCACACTTGTTTAAAAAATAAAAGTAAAAAGAACAAACGTAGTCAAAACATAGCCAGTGTCAGAAACCATGAACCAGACCGAGACAGAAGTACAATTAAATCACACTTGTTTATTAATAAAAAGGTGAATAGAGTAAGCGTAGTCAAAGCATAGCCAGAGTCCAGTAACTGGATCGAGTAGTCAGCCAGGCCAGAGCTCAATAACCAGTTCGGGTAATCAGCCAGGCCAGAAGCCAGGGATCAATGTATTGGAACAGCAAGCAGGATCTGGAGCCAGAAGGGATGTCAGCAAAGCAAGTCTTTAAACAGGAACGCAGAAGATGGTTTCTTGTGATGTGACCAAGGCAAAGGCAGAGATGAAGTGAGCTGGACAGCCTTAAGTAGGCAGGTCAGACAAGCATCACCAGGAACAGCTGGGTAACTGTGGAGAGAGATGAGAGCTGGCAATTAGCCAACAGCTGAGCAGCCAGCCCACAGAAGGAAGGGCTAAGCCAGCCCGGCCGGTCAGTTTAGGTGGACGGCCATGTCTTGGTAGGTGTGCAGTTGTGCCATACTCTTTCCATTTTCCGATGATGGATTGAACAGAGCTCTGTGAGATGTTCAAAGCTTGGGAGATTTTTTTAATAACCTAACCCTGCTTTATACTTCTCCACAACTTTATCCCTGACCTGTCTGGTGTGTTCCTTGGCCTTCATGATGCTGTTTGTTCACTAAGGTTCTCCAACAAACCTCTGAGGGCTTCACGCAACAGCTGTATGTATATTAAATTACACACAGGTGGACTCTATTTACTAATTAGGTGACTTCTGAAGGCAATTGGTTCTTCTAGATTTTAGTTAGGGGTATCAGAGTAAAGGGGGGTGGGGGGCGAATACAAATGCCCCCCCCCCCACACTTTTCACATATTTATTTATAAAAAATGTTGAAAACCATTTATCATTTTCCTTCCACTTCACAATTATGTGCCACTTTGTGTTGGTCCATCACATAAAATCCCAATAAAATACATTTACGGTTTTTGTTTGAAACATGACAAAATGTGGAGAATTTCAAGGGGTATGAATACTTTTTCAAGCCACTGTATAAGACCTAAAGCAATGTATACTTCATGCCTACAATAAATCCCCATACCTCCTATTTGCGGTTCTGGCAGAAAAGAGGTTAACAGGTTGGCAGTTGCGATGGACGGCGTAACAGATGTGACCAGCGAATCGGAAATAATATTAATTAGAGTGAGGGGAAAAAAAAAACAAAAAAAAAAAAACACTTGAATCAACTTTTTTCGAAAATGACTCTGAGTCTTGTTCCATCTGTGAGTTTAACTTAAAACACAATCTCAATTTTACAATGAGTGGTTTTCATAGTGTGCAGACGGCGCTCCCCGAAATCCGTTCTAAGCAACGGGAACGCTGTCCGGGGTGGGGGTGTCGATTAAAGCCTAAGCAGTTCCATCTTTTTAAAGAAGAACTCCGGGGGGAAAGAAATAGTCAAAGTGAGAAAAACGGTAATTGAAGTCGCTGCTTTGTGTTTTGTCTTCAGATGCATTTTTTTGGCAGAGAAGCTCACAATCAACATCAGATTTTGACCTAAAAAAAAAAAAAAAAAAATTCCAAAGGCGTTCTCTGCACGTCGGTGTTTTTACGCATGTTTTAGGACCGGGGATAACCGTTGTAGACTTTGTGATCCGAGCCAAACACAGACCTGTCTCAATTTAAAGCGGAGGTCCACCCTAAAGTGGACCTTCCGCTCATTGGAATCCTCCCCCCCTCCGGCGCCACAATTGGCACCTTTCAGGGGGGAGGGGGGGGGGGTGCAGGTACCTGTACAGTACAGGTGTCTGCACCCACTTCCGGCATAGCTATCTGCGGAAAAGGGGCGTAGATTCTGCAGAATCTACGCCCCTTTCCGAAGGTCGTCCCCCGCTGCCTGCTGGGAAACACACGGATGCCAGAGACAGCGGGGACCATCCTTATTGCGCAGCGCGACTCGCGCATGCGCAGTAGGGAACCGGGAAATGAAGCCGAAAGGCTCCACTTCCTGATTCCCATACCCAAGATGGCGGCGGCAGGACCCGACAGGCGAACTAGAGATCGGCTTCGGGTGCCAACATCGCGGGCGCGCTGGACAGGTAAGTGTCACTATTTTAAAAGTCAGCAGCTGCAGTATTTGTAGCTGCTGGCTTTTTAAAAAAAAAAAAAACGGCGGAACTCCCGGCGGACTCCCGCTTTAACCACCTCAATACCGGGGGGGGGGGGGGCACTTACACCCCCTTCCTGCCCGGACCAAATTTTCAGCCTTCGGCGCTCTCACACTTTGAATGACAATTACTCAGTCAAGCAACATGTACCCATATGAAATTTTTGTCTTTTTTTTTCCCACTCAAATAGAGCTTTATTTATTTTTTATTTTTTGTGCTATAAATAAAAAAAAAGACCTACATTTTGTGAAAAGAATGCCTTTTTCTTTTTTCTGTCATAAAATTTTTAGTAATTTTTCTTCAAGCCGGCGGAGAGGTGAGTACCGATCAAAAGAATTTTGATCAATCAAAAAAAAAAATGAATCGATTAATCGAGGAATTAATCTTTAATTTCCACAGCCCTAATATATTGTACCTTTGTCGTTACCTGGACATCTGTTGTTCTGCCTGTTAGAAGAAGGAACAAGCCTCACACCAATTCCCATTAACCAGAATGTAATTTTACTGAACTGGTTTAACCACTTCAATACCGGGGGGCACTTAAACACCTTCCTGCCCAGACCAATTTTCAGCTTTCAGCGCTGATGCACTTTGAATGACAATTGCGCGGTCATGCTACACTGTACCCAAATGAAATTTTTATAATTTTTTCCCCACAAATAGAGCTTTCTTTTGGTGGTATTTGATCACCTCTACGGTTTTTATTTTTTGCGCTACAAATAAAAAAATACCGAAAATTTTGAAAAAAAATATGTTTTTTTTGTTTCAGTTTCAAAACTTAGTAAATAAGTAAGTTTTCTCCTTCACTGATGGGCACTGATGGGGCTACACTGATGGGCACTGATAAGGCGACACTGATGGGCACCAATGATGTGGCACCAATGAAGTGGCACTGATGAGGTGGCATTGATGGACACTGATATGTGGCACTGATAGGTGGCACTGCTGGGCACTGATAGGCGGCACTGATGGGTGACACGGATGGGCACTGATAGGTGGCACAAATTGGCACTGATAGCTGGCACGGATTGGCATGGATGGGCGGCACAGATGGGCATGCATAGGCGGCACAGATGGGCATGGATAGGCGGCACAGATGGGCATGGGTGGGCAGTGATAGGTGGCACGGATGGGCACTGATAGGCGGCACAGGTGGGCACTGATAGGCGGCACAGGTGGGCACTCATAGGCGGCATTGCATTGTTATACTGTACTAATGGATGCCAATCAGTGCCAAACAATAATGCATGCCAATCAGTGATGCCCATTGTGGGCACTGATTGTCATGCATTATGGGCACTGATTGGCATCCATTGTGGCACTGACTGGCATCCCTGGTGGTCTAGGGAGGATTACCTTTTGCTGGGCATCCCTGGTGGTCTGGTGGCATCCCTGGTGGTCCAGGGTGGGCATCCTCGAGGGGGCTGTACTGATAATCGATCAGCACAGACCCCCCCTGTCAGAGGAGCAGCCGATCGGCTCTCCTCTACTCGCGTCTGACAGACGCAAGTGAGGAAAAGCCAATCACCGGGTCTTCCTATTTACACTGTGATCAGCCGTGATTGGACACGGCTGATCACGTGGTAAAGAGTCTCCGTCAGAGACTCTTTACCGAGATCGTAGTTGCGGGGTGTCAGACTGACACCCCGCAACAACGATCGCCGCGATGCGCGCCCCCGGGGGCGCGCAGCGGCTCATAAGCCTGATCACGTTGTATGACGTCCGATCAGGATTATGCAACCACTTTGCCACCATCAATTGCCTATAGGGCGGGCGGCAAGTGGTTAAAACAGTGGTTACAATAAACTGTATCGACATCCAAACTTAATGTGATAATGGAATGAGTATATGTAACTGGTTAACACTCAAAGATTCCTCAAATGACCCCTGCAGGCACGTCTTCAAGTGGGACTAATGCTCAAGGGGACAAAGCCTTAACCCTGGTCACCTTCCCACTTCCAGTACGGCCGTATAACCACACTATGCAAGGTATTAAACAACACAGCACAGTACAATTGCTCAAGAGCTCCCCTTGGGGTGTAATGCAGTCCTTTGCATCTAACTGAAAGCACAAAGTGTCCAAATGACAAGTGTAGTCTCTGTTCTTCTTTCTTCTGCTAGCTATTATACTGCAGTGTTTGTAATCCAAGGGTTTAACAAGTACTGAAGTGATATCAGATGAAGAGCGGTAACAATTCCTTCTCTGCGACACACTTGTAAATGTCTCCAGTGTAGGTATCCCTTAACCATCAATCAACTATCAATGAAGTATAGGCTTTGAGGCCTGATTGAGCTCAGTCTATATGAATGAGACCTTCCTGTGGAACTGCAGGTCTCAGCAACTCTGTATGATGAGTCTAAGTGTGTTAGGTGCTATAAATAACTTCTGGGCGGCAGCCCTCTCACCACACCAGGTCTAGAAAGCTGGAAATCTCTGCTTCGGTTATATCAGTCCCGCTGCCAGCCAGTACCATCACGCTGCTCCGCTCCGCAAGATGGCCGGGACTCTCACTTGGCTCCATCGGAGGTTCTGGATCTTTAAACTCGATCACACAGCTTCTCCAGCACACTGTAGTAAAGCACAGTGAATGATTGCTGTTCCGCTCTGCACGATGTAGGCCTCTGGAACACTCCTGCACAGATCCTTGCAGGCAGGCCACGCGTCCAGAAGAGACAGAAAATGGCCACGCTAGGCCTTTTATTACCTGCCCAGCATGCAGTTCAGCAACTCAGTGTTCATGGGTAGGTGAGTGGGCATTGTGGGTAGGTGAGTCCTTTCACAAAATAAAACAATTAAGCCACTTCCTGCTTAGCTGTTATGTGAAAGTTAAACAAGTCTTTTCCATTGCATACCAGTAGAGGGAGCCAAATACCAATCTAGTAGCATTGTCTATTATTTATCATTACATAGCAAAAATTCCAGCGCTACATAAATATCTGAAAAGTGTGGCATGCGTTTGTATTCAGCCCCCTTTACTCTGATACCCCTAACTAAAATCTAATGGAACCAATTGCCTTCAGAAGTCACCTAATTAGTAGAGTCCACCTGTGTGTCTCTGTATAAATACAGCTGTTCTATGAAGCCCTCAGAGGTTTGTAAGAGAACCTTAGTGAACAAACAGCATTATGAAGGCCAAGGAACACACCAGACAGGTCAGAGATAAAATTGTGGAGAAGTATAAAGCAGGGTTAGGTTATAAAAAAATATCCCAAGCTTTGAACATCTCACGGTTTGTGAGAAGTCACGGGGGGTGGGGCACAGTAAACATGTGGAAGAAGGTACTCTGGTTAGATGAGACCAAAATTGAATTTTGTGTGTGGGGAAAACTAACACTTCACATCACCCTGAACACACCATGCCCACCGTGAAACGTGGTGGCAGCATCATGTGGTGGGGATGCTTTTCTTCAGCAGGGACAGGGAAGCTGGTCAGAGTTGATGAGAAGATGGATGGAGACAAATACAGGACAATCTTAGAAAAAAACCTGTTAGATCTGCAAAAGACATGAGACCGGGGCGGAGATTCACCTTCCAGCAGGACAACGACCTGAAACATCCAGCCAGAGCTACAGTTAGGGTTGCCACCTTTTCTTCAAGTCAAACCCGAACACTTTTGTGGTGCACAGCTATTTTTTGTATAAACTATACATATATTTTGCTACTAAATAACATTTCTAATCATATGAAGTTAATAACAAGAGTCCCCCTTTACATCAGAGTCCACAGAGTTCCCCTTTTACATCTGAACTCGCAGAGTTCCTTTTCACTGTAAGGGAGGACTCTGCAGACTCTGATGTAAGGGAGACCTCTGGGGCTTCTAACATAAGGGATGCACTGGGAACCCTGATTTAAGGGTGAACACTGAGAATTCTGTTGTACGAAGAGGACTCTGATGTAAGGGAAAACACTACGGCCACTGGTGTAAAGGGTAACTCTGATGTAAGGGTGCTCTGAGAACCCTAATTTGCCTTACTGTACTTATTCAAAGGCAAGAGAGAGAAGGGGGGAGACTTCAGTCACAGACAGGGATGGATGGATGGATGGATGGTGAGCCCACTCACCCCTTAGCAGTCAGCACCAGATGGATCTGAGGCTGCTGGACTTCAAATTTCTGGCTCTCACTTTCCTTTTCTGAGGCACAGCGCCGGGGATTGGAGTGTGGGCAGACACAGAGGGGTAGGGGGTCGAGCCCTCTCTCCTCTCCCATCTGTATGTGTTGGGGGGGGGGTGGGGTGGTTTGTTAGTGCTGGCTTTAGGGGCTGTGAAAGAGTGTAACAGACATTCTCAGCTGAGACAACCACTGCCAGCAATTCTGCTGAAAAGCCATAGTCCAGTCTAAATAATGTGTCCGGGTTTCAGACAGTCTGAAACCTGGACACATGAACCCAAACCCGAACTGTCCAGGTGAATCCTGGACAGGTGGCAACCCTAGCTACAATGGAATGGTTTACATCAAAGCATATTCATGAGTTAGAATCTGTGACAAGACTTGAAAATTGCTGATCACAGACGCTCTCCATCCAATCTGACAGAGCTTGAGATATTTTGCAAAGAAGAAGAATGGGCAGAAAAGACTTGCAGCTGTAATTGCAGAGAAAGGGGGTTCTACAAAGTATTGACTCAGGGGGGTACCATACAAATGCCCCTCCCCCACACTTTTCACATATTTATTTATAAAAAATGTTGAAAACAATTTATCATTTTCCTTCCACTTCACAATTATGTGACACTTTGTGTTGGTCTATCACATAAAATCCCAATAAAATACATTTACGTTTTTGGATGTAACATGACAAAATGAGGAAACTTTCAAGGGGTATGAATACTTTTTCAAGGCACTGCACATCCAACACTTGTCGTGCACCAAAAGAGTTACAAGACTGACATTAAAATCTGTATATACTTTTTCTACTTAGCAAATTTGTTCTCTATAGGGGGCTCGGAGTGGCTTCCCGCAGTTTTATTCAGAAGCTGAACACAAAGGACGTCCTGTGAAGATAACATTTTTCCCGTGTTTTATACTTGAATTCAATTTTCCAACTTTCTTTCACTAGCATTAAGAAGTTCATTAAACTGCCGTTCTCTCACATTCATGCCCTGCTCTAAACTCACTGTCCTTAGCCAATCGTGGCAGACATAGAAATGGTTGTGGGATGCCACTGTTATTTGCCACTTTAAGCCCAAACTTGCATCCCGTTTCATAAAGTTTTGGATAAAGTGGGGAAGAGTTTCCTTTTTCTGTCTGACCTAACTAGGCATATTTTCCCTCACTTCCTGTCTCTGTGACACCCATACAAAAAAATGGGGACTGGCGTTGTAAAATATGACACAGCACAAAGAGCAAGAAAAAAGAATCCCTGAAGAGACTCAAGCCTGTGCGCTATCCAAAATAAGCCCTTGTACATACGGTCAGACATTCCGACAACAAAATCCGATGGATTTTTTCCGACGGATTTTGTCCAAAACTGATGTTGCATACACACGGTCGGACAAAGTTGTCAGAAAATCCGATCGTTCAGAACGTGAGGACGTTTGTACGTTACAACGGGACTACGTTGAGGCTAGTAGCCAATAGCTGTGGTCTCGTAATTTGATCTGAGCATGCGTGGCACTTTGTCCGATCTGAATTCTCTACAAACAATCAAAGTCCTATCGGATCATGTTGTAGGAAAATTTTATATCCAGCTCTCAAACTTTGTTGGTTTGATATTCTGTAGGGGTGCAACGGATCGTCACCGATCCGTGATCCGAACGGGTCACCCTGCTTGGATCGGCACATGCCACGATCCGTGGAGCACTCCGCGTTCTCGGCCTTAGGCTGTTTACACTGATCGCTCCGACGGAGTGGAGGGGAGAGATCCTGAGATGGAAGCAGCCATCCCTCCATACCCTGCAGTACCCAGCAATACTCTAGCAATACTCTGCAATACCCCAATACTCTAGCAATACTCTGCGATACCCTGCCGATACTCTGGGATACCCTGCGATACTCTGCGATACTCTGCGATACCCTGCCGATACTCTGCGATACCCTGCCGATACTCAGCAATACCCTGCCTCCAATACTCGGCGATACCCTGCCTGCCAATACTCGGCGATACCCTGCCTGCCAATACTCGGCGATACCATGCCTGCCAATACTCGGCGATACCATGCCTGCCAATACTCAGCGATACCCTGCCTGCCAATACTCTGCGATACCCAGCCGTACCCAGCCATACTCAGCCGTGCCCAGCCAAACTCAGCCATACTCAGCCGTGCCCAGCCATACTCAGCCATACTCAGCCGTGCCCAGCCATACTCAGCCGTGCCCCGCCATACTCAGCCGTGCCCAGCCATACTCAGCTATGCTCAGCCATACCCAGCCATACTCAGCTAATATTACAGTGGGGGAGATTGGATATTACAATGGGGAAAATATGGTGGTGGAATTTTCACAGGTTTTTGCCAATTAAATTATTATTTGCTGATCCGAAAAATGATCCGATCCGTGACTTTGATCCGAGGAACAATCCGATCCTTGAGTTTTTTGATCCGTTACACCCCTAATATTCTGGCATCAAAAGTCCGATGAAGCCCACACGCGGTGGGATTATTTCCAACAACGCGGCCCGATCGGACATTTTCCGTCGGAATTTCAGACCGTGTGTACAAGGGCTAAGATAAAATGTTTTTGCCGTCATTGGGCTTTATTGTTGGCATGACATGGGCTGACAATTTTTTCGAAACACTTGTAAGGCGGTGTTAGCTTAATCCTCAGCTTGGCCACTAGGCGGCGCCCTAGGTGGCGAATGAGTTAGGGTGGAGCTGTGGAGTAGAAAGGAGGTAGTTGCTGGAGTTGGTTCCCATAGTATTGGTTGGGGGCCATTTTCGCAGCCATGTAGCCCTGGATGTGTGAGGCATTTCCCAGCTGGAGGGATAGCTGAAGAGGTCTGGGAACCCTAGTTGGGAGTAGTGGAGCCTCCAGACCAAGTATGCCCACCCTGGGGAAGGTACTACCAGCCTTTGCCGAAAATGTAAGATCTTGCCTGCTATACCATTTCTGAAGTAAAGCATTGAAAATCTACTGGACTTGTCTCCTACTTGACCCTGGCCTATTCTGATCTGAAGCCTGGCTTTACTGAGCAAGTGTGGGGTGAAGTTGTGGGTGGGGCTTAGGCACCCTGTTGGGGACACTGCAGAACTGCACCCGCTAATTCCTGTCATACAGGCCCGGCACCGCTTTCATAGAAGCGGTAGCACTTGCACAGTTAACTCTCTCTCTTGTTCCGTGGTTGACTTCTTTACACTGGTGACACTTTCAGACACGCTTTATGTTGAAGGACACTACTCCCAAGTGTGCAGCATTTAGGGAACGGTACCACTGAGCCTGTACCCGGCTCCACCAATCCAGAAGTTCGTGTCACCTCTCTCCCAGTAACTAATTACACAATTGATATGGGATACAGGAAGCACTCTTGTCCTCCAGCCTATGCACTTGCTCTCTCTCCTCTATCTCTTCTCTTCTTGTGACTTCAAACTGCATCCCTAGGCACTGTGTGCTGCAGGTCGTGTCCCAAAGAGTGGGAAACTGGCTGCTAGTGAAGGGACTAATCTCTTAACTTCCTCCACCACCAGAGTGGCTGTGTCACCCGTCTCCTGGCTGATCGGCTGCTTTGCATGTGACACCAACACGGTAGTCCTTAGCAACAGCACATTCGCTTCCACTGGACAGTACTCTCTGTGTTAGACCCATGTATTGCATCTTCCTCTAGCTCAGCCCCCTTGTTGTGTTGCAAGCCCTGTTCTTTTGATACGCTGTGCAAGCACCCCTTTAAAAGACTTCAGACCAGGTAAAGCAAGTAAACAAACACAACCTTTTACTGAGGTAGTTGCTGATGACAGTAAAGTTCTCAAGCATGATTCTAAACACAGTGCCTTTACAGAGCTCTTCTAATGTCCCATAAGTGTGCATACTTTATGCAGGAGGCAAGTCCATAAGGCAATCCCTTTTAAGGCAAGGGTCCATTTAGGCAATAATCCACAAGAGGCAATGCAAGTCCCTTAGAGCACTGGTCATCAACCCTGTCCTCAGGGCCCACTAACAGGCCAGGTTTGCAAGATAACTGAAATACATCACAGGTGATAGCATTTGCTGCTCAGTGATTGCAGTATTCTAGTCTGCATCTCCCCCAAGGTAATACATAAAACCTGGCCTGTTAGTGGGCCCTGAGGACAGGGTTGATGACCACTGCCTTAGAGTCCATGATTGTCAGTAATCCATGTAGCACTGACACCCGAAGGAGCTGCTGGTTTGATTGGGCTTACCGTTACCTTCTCCTCCTCGACCTGTGTCTAGGGGTTCCCGTGGTAGATGGCCCAGTAAACTCAGAGACTGACGACAGATCAGCATAAAGGGAGTCCCGGAGCAGAGGATCAGTGGAGGGACAGCATGACATGTGCGGACTGCAGGAGGCATGTCCCCTTTAAGAAAAGGGGAGGGGCCTCAGCAAGGGATGCGCTCGCCGGGAAGTGAAGGAGGCGAGGGGGAGGATGTGACGTCAGTCGTGAGCGGCGGGGAGAACGATTCCCACCCACCCTCCCTTATGTAGGGTTTATTTGATAGGGGCAGTAGAAACGGGCTGGGCAGTGGTTTGGGTCTGTGAGGAGGAGATGTATGTTATATGGAGATATAACATGGTTGTTACCCATCTGGGGTATCGGGTACCTTCCGGTTACAAGGGGTTAGCCAGGAAGGGGGGAAAAGGGTAGGTCACTGCGAAGGTTGGGTACCGTCTTACAGTCAGGGGGTTGCGACTAGAGACCTAAAGTTGATACGAAGTTTGTCGCAGTGACCAGTGGTGTGTGTTCCCCTCCAAGACCCCTAAAAAGTACAGAGAAGGTTATTATAAAAGTTAATTTAAATTTTTTTATTTATTTATGTTTATGTTAATTTGTTAATAAAAGGCCGGCAAGACCATTTACTCCAATACCTTGTCACGTTTTTTGTGGGGAGGGATTGGAGAATTTTGTTAGGGGGATGGAAGAGACTGGGGGGATAAGTCCTTCACATGTCAAGGGGTTTTTATTTGCAAAACGTAGACAACGAAAAGTCTCTCAGAATGGGATCAGAGGGTTAGGAAGGAAAGTTCAGGAGAAGGACTTGTTTACTTTGACTAAATCCAGAGAATAGCCATTCACACAACTGGATGTTCACTCAAGTTGGACAGTCCCTCTTTCACAAGGCCTAGCAGCCAACAAGGTGCTTACTCAGGAAAAAGTCTCTGCCACAGACGTTGTTGTAGAACATACAGGAATACGTCTCTGCCACAGACGGTGTTGTAGACTTCAGGAAACTAACACTTATGGAACACTCATGTGATACCTGGATCTTTCAGCCAGCTTGGCGATACCCACGAGACTGGATTCACTTAGGTACTTCAGCCCTTCCAGGCTCTTGCTAAGAAACCAACCCATACATAGCCTTCTTCTGAAGAGTCCTCCCCTGGATAGCTATGAAGTTACTGGGCCTCTTCAACTACTGGAGACGGCACCGGACAACCTCAGAATCCTGCTTTAGTTCCCTTGCCTCGGGCTAGCCAGCCCCGAGACAACAAGTCGGGTGGATCCGCACCCCAGGCCATAGCCTTCCTGGGGGCTGGTCAGGAGGACCAGGACCATGGAGTCAGAGCAATATAGCAATATAGATAGCTATATAGGTGGATATAACGGTGTATTCTGCGGTCAGGGCACACAGACAACAACCACTACAGAAAAGCAAGAACGCAAAATCGGCCAATAATGAACGGTGTATACTGTGTTGAAGGTACACAGAATACCCACTAACTCCTACAGACGCCAACACACTACACAAGGCCACTGCGCTGGCGGCCTTATATAGTGTGGGGCGTGTACTATACAGCCTGAGCTATGATTGGCCACAGGCATCCTGCCTGTGGCCAATCATGGCTCTCCTCGCTGCGGGCGCTGTGATTGGCCGAGCATGCGGGGTCACAGTGCATGCTTGGCCAATCATGAGCCAGCAATGCACTGCGATGGTGCAGTGCATTGTGGGCCGTGAGCACCACACGAATTTGGCGCGAACGGCCCATAACATTCGGTATTCGCCGAACGGGCGAACAGCCGATGTTCGAGTCGAACGTATGTTCGACTCGAACACGAAGCTCATCCCTAGTGGGGATGGGTTTTGCTGCATGTTAGTACCAGGTCACGGTCCTCAGGATCACCCCACCAGGAGGTGAGGTCCAGTAGCAGATATAGCAGGTAGGGATCAAGCAGAAGCGTAGTCAGTAAACATGCCAAAGGTCAGTAATGAATGGTTTCAGGTTGGGATTAAGCAAAAGCGTAGTCAAGGAATAAGCCAAAGGTTGCAACAAACGGTAGCAAAGATACGGCCAGCAGCAAGAGAGACAAGAGCAAGCTATTGGCTTGAGAGAGCACAATAATCTGGCAAAACAGGAATTGCAGAGACATGGCTTAAATCAGGAAGTGTCAGAAACCATGAATCAGATCGAGACAGAAGTGCAGTCAAAATCACACTTGTTTAAAAATATTATTAATAGTAAAAGGTAAACAGAGCAACGTAGTCAAATCATAGCCAGAGTTCAGTAACCGTAACGGATAGTCAGACAACTGGACAGGCCAGGAAATCAGGAAACCGAAGAATCAGCGTCGTGGAACAGCAAGCAAGACCAGGAACCAGAAGGGACGTCAGTCAAGTGAGTCTTCAACAGGTACACAGGAGAGAGTCTCTGGATGTGTTGACCAAGGCAAAGGCAGAGAGGATCTGGACTGAACAGCATAAGTAACCAGCAGGACTGGCAAGCAGGATATCATCACCAGGTGAGTCACTGTGGAAAGATTAGAGCTGGAAATTAACCAACAGCTGAGCGGCCTGCTCTGAGAAGGAAGGACTGAGCGCAGGCCTGACAGGAAGTTCGTGGGAGGAACAAAGAGTTCAAGGTTCAAGACAAACAAGGTTCAAGGCAGGATCATTCAAGGAACTGTCCAACATTCCAGGTGGCTCAGCAAGAAGAATTATTGCCAGACACAGCAGAGGTCCTAGGTTCAAGTCCAGGCCCTGACAGGCTATGAGACTCGAAGGGAAGTGTGGAAAGTATCCCTAGAATCAGGCCATTCTTGATTTACACAGGAAAGCCCTACTTGGTGTCTATTCAGGTTTACAGCCCTGATGAAGGGAGGTGGCACCCTGAAATGCATTGTCCTTCTTGTAATGCAAGCTAGTAAATCAGTTTGGGCTATTTTATAACTTGTTCTGACACACCTTCCATTGGCATTTTTTTTTTTTCGTGTAAAGAAAGTCCTTTGAAAGGTAAAATTTTACCCATACTGTGTATGTATTTCAATTTTGTATTTAGTTGTTGCCTCAAGTGGAGCTTCATTGTCACCCAAACAGGATTTGCATTAAACTCATACATCTAGTTTAGATGCAGAGGGGTTCTTCTTTAATACTACGCCATATTTTAAATTCTTGGAAAAGTGAAACAAAAAAAAAGAAAATAAAAAAGACATCTCATTATTAGTTTCTTCTGCCCCTCCTTTGCGCTCTTCTCTCTGATGACGGGTGAAAAGTTAAGAGTACCAATTACAAGCGTTTCCTAATGGCACAAAATACTATCAAGACACTTAAATGCCTATTAACACCTTTTTAATGTAACTCCTTGCCGCGAAAACCCTGCTATTTCTCATCTGCCGAGCGCCATTAAACTGATATTAACAACAATTCCTTGACCTGCCTTGTGAATACATTAATAATACAATGTATAATTTTCCTTGATAATCTGCCGTGCTGCGTCTGTTTGAAAGTGTCGGACAGCGAGGAAAAAAAAAAAAAAACACCCAAAAAAAAAAAAAAAAACACACGGTTGCAAAAGTGGTATTTGCTTTCAGAATAAATGATATGCCCTTTTGGGGATAAGGATGTGAAGAAAGGACCATGGTTATAAGAGTTTTCTCTTCCCTTTCATATAGTGGATTCATACCAGGACAAAAAAAAAGGAACTACCACTTTATCAATAATTAAAGGCATCGTTTTGGTAAAGCAGCAGAGGCTTTATGTTGTGGACATGTGAGCAGATAGGGTGGGAAGGACACCTCTGGGGAGGGCACCCTTCTTCTTGATTGGTTCGGGGGCTCTGAGGGCAGGGGTGGATGTGGATTCATGATGAGTGCTAGATGAAGAGAGTGTAGGTAGGTGACACTAGATGGTCCCACACAAGGAGCCTATACACAGATAAGATGTAGTCCCACACCAGAAGCCTATACATAGATAGGATGTAGTCCCTCACCAGAAGCCTATACAGATAGGATGTAGTCCCTCACCAGGAGCTTATATACAGATAGGATGTAGTCCCACACCAGAAGCCTATACAGATAGGATGTAGTCTCACACCAGGAGCCTAAACACAGATAGGATGTAGTCCCATGCCAGGAGCTTATATACAGATAGGATGTAGTCCTACACCAGGAGCCTATGCATAGATAAGATGTAGCCCCACACCAGAAGCCTATACAGATAGGATGTAGTCCCTCACCAGGAGCTTATATACAAATAGGATGTAGTCCCACACCAGAAGCCTATACAGATAGGATGTAGTCCCTCACCAGGAGCTTATATACAGATAGGATGTAGTCCCACACCAGAAGCCTATACAGATAGGATATAGTCTCACACCAGGAGCCTATACACAGATAGGATGTAATCCCACGCCAGGAGCTTATATTTAGATAGGATGTAGTCCTACACCAGGAGCCTATACACAGATAGGGTGTAGTCACACACCAGGAGCCTATACAGATAGGATGTAGTCTCACACCAGGAGCCTATACACAGATAGGACGTAGTCCCACACCAGGAGCTTATATACAGATAGGATGTAGTCCCTCACCAGGAGCCTATACAGATAGGATGTAGTCCCTCACCAGGAGCCTATACAGATAGGCTCCTGGTGAGGTCTCACACCAGGAGCCTATACACAGATAGGGTGTAGTCCCACGCCAGGAGTCTATACATAGATAAGATGTATCCCCACACCAGAAGCCTATACAGATAGGATGTAGTCCCACACCAGGTGCTTATATACAGATAGGATGTAGTCCTACACCAGGTGCTTATATACAGATAGGATGTAGTCCCACACCAGGTGCTTATATACAGATAGGATGTAGTCCTACACCAGAAGCCTATGCATAGATAGGATGTAGTGCCACACCAGGAGCTTATATACAGATAGGATGTAGTTATGCGCGTCCGCAGGTAGGGGCAAGGGGGGTCAAGTGCCCCCCCCAGAATCAGGGATCAGAACTTAAATTCAGCACAGTTGCGCCGCTATCGGGGTGTGGGCAGCCCGCACCCGGTTGCCACCCGCCAGTGGGGAGACTAGGAGAGGAGAGCATCATGGGACATGTAGTCCCAAAGATTGGTGGCCCCATTTTCCACAGGGAGGAGGCTACAGCTCAATCAAAAGAGAGATTGAGAGACTGCAGCCTGGAAAAAGCTGAGGGAGAGAGCGCTACAGGACAAAGAATGAGTGTGCTGGGTGGAAGCCAGAGAGAGAGCCACGCTGCCCAGCACCACCAGAGAGAGCCACGCTGCCAGCACTACCAGAGAGAGAAACACTGAGCCACTACCAGGGTACAGACTTGCTACACTACTGACTAGAGTCGGCCCCGAGTAACCCAGCCAGAGGGATCACTGCTGTAGTTTCACTGGGTCTGGTAAGAGGGCCTGTTGGTCATTATCCATTACTTATCCTAAGGACTGTACTACGTCTGTAGTCTCTGACCATGATAATATGATAATGACATTGTCGAAAAGGGGCGGTGCATGGGTGACCCTAAAATGATGCCCCCCTCTGAAAAAAAATCTGCGGACGCCCATGGATGTAGTCCCACACCAGGAGCTTATATACAGATAGGATGTAGTCCCACACCAGAAGCCTATACAGATAGGATGTAGTCCTACACCAGAAGCCTATACAGATAGGATTAGCCCTTGTACACACGGTCGGAGATTCCATCGGAATGTGTCCGATCGGAGCGTTTTGTCGTATATTCCGACTGTGTGTGGTATCCATCGGACTGTTTCCATCAGAATATCCGTCGGACCAAATTTTGCCGGAAATATTTTCTGACAAACTGGTCCGATTGGGCATACTCCGATCATGTGTAGAGAATTCCGATCGGACAAAGTGCCACGCATGCTCAGATCAAATTCCTACATCAAAGCTATTGGCTACTAGCCTGAACGTAGGCCCGTCGTAACAAAATAACGTCACCACGTTCTGAACGATCGGATTTTCCGACAACTTCGTCCGACCGTGTGTATACAACAGTTTCGGACAAAATCCATCGGACAAAATCCGACGGATTTGGTTGTCGGAATGTCCGATCGTGTGTACAAGGGCTTAGAGTTGCCACCTCATCCCTTTAAACCTGAACACATATGAATTAAACAGGTTCTGAGGCTAATTAAATGCAGATAAGGCACCAAAGTGAGTTTAATTACCACGTTAATCAGCCACAGAACCCGTGTAATTCATATGTGTTCAGGTTTAAAGGGATGAGGTGGCAACCCTAGATAGGGTGTACTCCCTCACCAGGAGCCTATACACAGATAGGATATAGTCCCAAACCAGGAGCCTATGCACAGATAGGATGTAGTCCCACATGCAGAACCTCTCCAAAGGTAGCATGCAATTCAAAGCACATTTACTAAAACTGGAGTAGACAAAGTTTGGAGCAGCTGTGCATAATAACCAATCAGCTTCTATCTTCATTATAGGTTTGGAGATGAAAGATAGAAACTGATTGGTTGCCATACACAGCTGCTGCATATTTCGGCTGCTCCAGTATTAGTAAATTGCCTTTCAAGAGTCTCTGCATGCAGTACTAAGAACCTTGCACACAGAACTGGAACAGAGTTTGTTATCCGTGGAAGCTCCATTTATCTGCCTCCTCCCCCCCCCCCCCCCCTCCAGGGCAACATTTGGCAACTTTCGGGGGGGGGGGGGGGGTGCAGGTATCTTTTTATGACAGGTACCCGTCCCCACTTCCGAGAGATCTCGCCAACCACATTCACAGTAGGGAACCGGCTATGAAGCCGAAAAGGCTTCGCTGCTGGTTTCCCCTACCACGAATGGTGGCGGCAGCACCCAAAAACCGATGGAGACATCGGCTGGGGTCCCGGCATTGCTGGATTTCAGTACAGATTAGTGTCCTAATATTAAAAGTCAATAGCTACAGTATGTGTAGATGTAGTCCCCCCACCAGAAGCCTATACAGATAGGATGTAGTCCCACACCAGGAGCTCAGGAACCCACACCAGAACTCTGCTTTAAACTGAACTCCAGACCAATAGCTGATTATACAGTGGAAATATGTCTTTCCAGCCCTGAGATTCACACAACCCTGCCAGACAGCACAGTCAACCCAGTGACTTGGCTTTTTTTCTGCTGCAGTTAAGCAACACAGCGCGGTCACCTCCCCACCGTCAGCTTGTGATTGGATAGAAAAGGATCAGCGGAAGACTGATGAACTTGTCTCTCTGCCAGGGGCGGACTGACGACTCATGGGGGCCCCGGGCAATAGGAGAAGATTATGGGGCCCCCGGGCAATAGGAGAAGATTATGGGGCCCCCGGGCAATAGATTATAGGGCCACACACTATACACACACAGACACACAATATACACACACAGTATACACACACAGAATACACATACACACACTAAAAAGCAGGCATGTACTAGCCATAGGGACTATAGGGAGTTTCCCGGTGGGCCGATGGCTCAGTGGGCCAGTTTCAGTGACAGCCAGTGGCATCGCTGGGGGAGGGGGGACTTTTGGGGCTATAGCCCCGAATCTGGGGCCCATAGCCCCGAGTCAGTCCAGGAGTCCCCAACCACAGGGTCCCGGCCCACTACCTTCCCTCTTTCTGGTGACCCTAATGTAAGGAGGGGCTCTCTGGGGACCCTGATGTAAGCCAAAGGCTCTCTGGGGACTCTGATGTAAGAGCGAGGCTCTCTGTGGACTCGGATGTAAGGGGGGGGCTCTGTGGGGACCCGGATGTAAGGGGTTGGCTCTCTAGGGACCCTGATGTAAGGCGGATGATCTCTGGGGACTCTGATGTAGGGAGGGCTCTCTGGGGACCCTGATGTAAGGGGAAGGCTCTCTGGGGACCCTGATGTATGGGGAAGGCTCTCTGGGGATCCTGATGTAAGTGGGGGGCTCTCTGGGGACCCAGATGTAAGGAGGTGCTCTCTGGGGACCCTGATGTAAAGGGGGCTTTTTTGCACAATTGCGTACAGTTTATACACTGTTTTTTGCGTGTTTGCAAAATTAAAGTGGGCCAGTCTGGATGAAGTCCAGCGCCAAATTTTTGTCCCTGTCCAGCCCTGCTGAAAAGGTACTGGAGCAGCTATAATCTTGGGATTTAAAAAAAAGAAACACAGATTTTTACATACTGTCCCTGGTTTTATTGAGGCTGGCAACCCTGATGGGGCCCCTTAGGGGCATAGGGCCCTCGGGCAGTGCCCGAGTGGTCAGTCCGCCCCTGCTCTCTGCTCACTCCTCCTGTCAGCATTTTCCTTGTCAGCTCACCTGACTGGCTCCCTAGTGACGTTCTCCTCTCTAAGGAGAGGCTGAAATGAAATCAAATTCATAATTAATAAACACGCACCTTTAATTCATTGGTGTTTTCTAATCTCTGCCTGGAGTTCAGCTTTAAATCGCCTAGGACATCTGACAACATCCATCGCTATCGTCCACCTTGCTTCCTGTTTCCTCCCCAGGAGCCATTTCCCCCCCCCCCCTCCTCCATTCCAGTCCATTTGACAACATTCAATTTTCTTCCTTCGCCATCCAATTTGCAAAGGCAGAGAATGCAAATTGTTAAGACGCTGCGTGGCTATCAACGTGGATCATAAAACAAGCCGCCTGCTCAAAACAACAGTGCCACTTTTTTCGCAAAAAAAAAAAACGTCTCGGGTTACAAATGACCCTTTCCCTCGGTGAGCGGAGACGGGGGGAAAATGTTAGTATTTGTCTGGAACGACCGCATTAATATTCGCCGAGCGAGAGCGGCGATTCACTGCGCATTTGCCTGATTGCTGCCTATTCCGCCAAAATTATAGGTAGGCTTAGGAAAATCATTCAAAAACAACAACAAAAAAATAAAAAATCACACAGAACTAAACAAGCGCAGCTCGAGGGGCGACGATTACAAAAGATTTGGGGACGTTTTTCTTTAATAACTTTTTTTTTTTTATACAAAACGCTTCATGTAATGATATATAGAGAGATTGTTTATATGACAGAAGATTGTGTAAGTGGAATTACCGGTAGATAGTAGAGAGCTTAACCCTTGCCTTGTTTATTTTCCTGCAGGTTCTGTGCCTCTGCGTCCTTATGCAAAGCTTCCGCAGCGGCCCTATAGTAAGTACCCTATACCATTTGATCAATGCATGTCAATGTTTTTTTTAATTAAAAAAAGTATATATAAACCCATTTCATTTTGAATAGCGGAAGGAAGGATTTGGGCTACGTTCACGCTGATCGGACACAAAAGTAGCACGACTTCTGTTCCGACTTTGCCCTGCAACTTCATGTTGCGACTTCAAAGAACGGGATCCGACTTTGAGTCTGGTATAATTTGGAGGGAGAAGAACCCGGAGAAGAACAGTGAGAAGAAGCAGAGGGAGAAGACCTGGGAGAAGAAGCGGAGGGAAAAGAACTGGGAGAAGAAGCGGCGGGATAAGAATTAGAAGCAGAAGCAGAGGGAGAAGAATTGGGAGAAGAAGCAGAGGGAGAAGACATAGGAGAAGAAGCATAGGGAGAAGAACTGGGAGGAGAAGCAGAGGGAGAAGACATAGGAGAAGAAGCAGAGGGAGAAGAACTGGGAGGAGAAGCGGTGGGATAAGAACTGGGAGAAGAAGCAGAGGGAGAAGAACTGGGAGAATAAGCAGAGGGAGAAGAACTGGGAGAATAAGCAGAGGGAGAAGACCTGGGAGAATAAGCAGAGGGAGAAGACCTGGGAGAATAAGCAGAGGGAGAAGACCTAGGGGAAGAAGCAGAGGGAGAAGGAACGGGTAAAAGAAACGGAGGGAGAAGAACTGGGAGAAGTAGCAGAGGGAGAAGAACTGGGAGAAGAAGCATGGGCAGAAGAACTGGGAGAAGAAGTAGAGGGAGAAAAACTGGCAGAAGAAGCGGACTGAGAAGAACCGGGAAAAGAAGCGGAGGGAGACGACCTGAGAAAAGAAGCGGAGAAGAAGAAGAACTGGAAGAAGCGGAGGGAAAAGAACTGGGAGAAGAAGCAGAGGGAAAAGACCTGGGAGAATAAGCAGAGGGAGAAGACCTGGGAGAATAAGCAGAGGGAGAAGACCCAGAGGAAGAAGCAGAGGGCGAAGAACCGGGAGAAGAAACTGAGGGAAAAGAACTGGGAGAAGAAGCAGGGGGAGAAGATCTGGGAGAAGAAGCGGAGGGAGAAGAACTGGGAGAAGAAGCATGGGCAGAAGAACTGGGAGAAGAAGTGGAGGGAGAAGAACTGGAAGAAGAAGCGGACTGAGAAGAACCGGGAAAAGAAGCGGAGGGAGACGACCTGAGAAAAGAAGCGGAGGGAGAAGAACCGGGAGAAGCAGAGGGGGAAGAACTGGAAGAAGCGGAGCGAGAAGAACTGGGAGAAGAAGCGGAGCGAGAAGACCTGTGAGAAGAAGTGGAGGGAGAAGAACCGGGAGAAGAAGTGGAAGAAGCGGAGGGAAAAGAACTGGGAGAATAAGCAGAGGGAGAAGACCTGGGAGAATAAGCAGAGGGAGAAGACTTGGGAGAATAAGCAGAGGGAGAAGACTTGGGAGAATAAGCAGAGGGAGAAGACCTGGGAGAATAAGCAGAGGGAGAAGACCCAGAGGAAGAAGCAGAGGGGGAAGAACCGGGAGAAGAAATGGAGGGAAAAGAACTGGGAGAAGAAGCAGGGGGAGAAGATCTGGGAGAAGAAGCGGAGGGAGAAGAACCAGGAGAAGAAGCAAAGGGAGAAGAACCAGGAGAAGAAGCAGAGGGAGAAGAACTGGGAGAAGAAGTGGAGGGAGAAGAACTGGAAGAAGAAGCGTAGGGAGAAGAACTGGGAAAAGAAGCGGAGGGAGACGACCTGAGAAAAGAAGCGGAGGAAGAAGAACCGGGAGAAGCAGAGGGGGAAGAACTGGAAGAAGCGGAGCGAGAAGAACTGGGAGAAGAAGCGGAGTGAGAAGACCTGTGAGAAGAAGCAGAGGGAGAAGAACCGGGAGAAGAACTGGAAGAAGCGGAGGGAAAATAACTGGGAGAAGAAGCGGAGGGAGAAGAACTGGGAAAAGAAGAGGAGGGAGAAGACCTGGAAGAAGAAGCGAAGGGAGAAGAACTGGGAGAAGAAACGGAGGGAGAAGCCCGGAGGAAGAAGTCATGGAGCTACAACGGGGGACTCTTTTCATTTTTAATAAACGACTTAAAACTGTCTCTTTTTTTTTTTTGTAACACTACACTTTTTTTGGGTGAATGGGTAGGGGTACAATGTACCCCATACTTATTCACATGGGGGGGCCAGGATCTGGGGGCCCATTGTAAAGGGGGCTTCCAGATTCCGATAACCCCTCTGC
This sequence comes from Lithobates pipiens, assembly GCF_037356315.1. Taxonomy (NCBI): domain Eukaryota; kingdom Metazoa; phylum Chordata; class Amphibia; order Anura; family Ranidae; genus Lithobates; species Lithobates pipiens. Next base: position 222,872,817 of record NW_027507789.1, read on the forward strand.
CCACAGACCCCCACAACCACTGGTCAGGGTTGTCGGGATGAGGCCCTTGTCCCCATGGAGACAAGGTGCTTTGGAGTGGGGGGCACAAAGCACCCACCCCCCCATGTTGATGGCATGTGGCCTGGTATGGTTCAGAAGGGGGCGTTTGCTTGTCCACCCCCCCTTTCTGACCTGCCGGGCTGCATGCTCGGATAAGGGTCTGGTATGGATTTTGGGGTTGACCCCATGCCAATTTTTTTTTTCCATTTCGGCATGAGGTTCCCCCTCAAGATTCATACCAGACTCAAAGTTGGATCCCATTTATTGAAGTTGCATGGTAGTCAGACATGAAGTCGCAGGGCAAAGTCAGATCAGAGGTTGTATTACATTTGTGTTGGATCAGTATGAACATAGTCTAAAGGAGAAGTACAAGGAAAGATCGTTTTGCTGTACTTCTTCTGTGGATCAAAGGAGTGCAGTTCGTTCAGCACTCCTGTGACCCATTTTCAGCAGGCAGCCTGCTGTCAGCTGATGTCACAGAGCCGGTTTAGGCTCGGGCAAGATCACGGCAATGGAGTCGGGATCCGCCCACAAGCCTGGACCGACACCCAGCTCAGCCCCTCTGCAAGTCGCTGAGAGCTTGAGCCAGCCACTCTAGTGAGCGTGGGGGTGGGGGAGATGGCTGAGCAGAGAGCTGCTCACTGACAATCAGCAGTTCTCTGTTCACGGAGCTGTGAGTACCGAGTGATCGGTGATGTTCGATCGCTCGGTTCTCAGTGTTAAAGTGCAGCATTAGACCGATGCTGCATCCATCAAGGTAAGTATGATTCTGGAGAAAAAAAAAAAATCTTTTAAAGTGGAACTTCAGGATATTTCCACCTCCCCTTTTACCACCTGTGTTCCATTGTGGAGATTTCCTGTAGTCACAACCGGAAGTAAGAAAAAATCTCTCCAAAGTAAGTGAAATCACATTTTAGTTGTCACTGGGACATGTGTCCCTATTAAAAACTTTTCCATATATTCCTGTTCTGATGGCAACTCCAAATTTTGTATTTCCCCCCTCTTTCAAGAGGATTTTTTTTTTAAAAAGGACAATTACCTGTCCAAGGATCCAGTGCCATGTTCACCCAGGCCGGTTCCTTATCAGTCTTTGGGTTCCCGGTGCCGGAATGTTTACTGAGGGAAGCCAGCTGTGACTCTCTGCAGCTTCTCACTGTGCATGAGTGAGCCATGCTGCACTGTGTGAATGATCCTGCAGCCTTCTGGGACCTTTGGCATGTCCCAGAAGGCTGTAGGTAAAGAGGGGTGTGTGGGAATGTGCAGCGTGGTGCAGCGGTAGTAAACACTTAGAGCCCAGTTGTAGGGAACAGAACTTGTATTAATGTTAAAGTTGAGAAATTGACAACAATCCCGGCAGATAGGTCCCCGGCCGGGAACACTCACAGAATGCAACAGCTTTGTGAAGCAAAGCAGGTCTTAAGTGTGCCGACAGCATCTGTCTTGAGGGGCGGAATGCCGTCTGGCCGGTCCTTGCCCACATGGGGAGATGTCCAAGAAGGATGGCATGTCCTTATCCTTTCTCTACTCGTCTGGAACCCTTGCCTGATTCTAATGACTGTCCCTGCCAGACGGGTGACCTGTCCCTACACTACCCAAACATGAAATGTGCGCCAAGCCTGGCAGCCAGAGCCTTAATTAGGCTCTGCCTGAATCAAGATAGCTGCCTGTCACATGGGACGGCAGCATCCAATCAGATAGCTTCCCCGGTGACCTAAGAAAACCATAGAGGAAACCCTCCAAAATTACGAGAGGAAGGGGGAAGGAGGTGTTAAAGCAGAACTTCTTTAGGGTAAAGTTCTGCTTTAAGTTTTGGGGTCGCCAGGACAAAGAGTGGGAGCAAATCTAACTAGCGCCCACATGGATGGCAAAAATAAACCTTTTAATTATAAAAATTGGTTCACAGTAGAAACAAACAAAACAACCAAAGCATTTGGGGGGAGGGGGGGGGGGGGTCAAAATATCCCCGATTCTTAAGGGTTCTGGTTAAAAGATGGTGAGACTCCTAAATAGCATTATTACCAGGGATAATTATCAGTGATATGGAAGTCACAAAATGACCTGAGAAGGCTTGGCATCAACCCGCCACACAAAAAGAGCCTTTTTATGCCACGCTATCTCAAGGTGTTTCTATGACTTCCACTCACACTTATCCCTGTGATTATGTCATTTTGAGAGTCCAACTTTTCTTTAACTAAATCCCTGAAAAAGTGGGAGTTTGTTTGACCTTCGAAACGTGTTGGTTAATTTTATTTTGTATCCTGCTGAAAACCAATTTTTAACAAAGATTTTGAACTCTACACGTTTGTTTGGAGCCCTCTTTTTGTATGTGGATTCTCAACTCTGAATTATGCTCCTCTGCAAGGGGTACCCATGTTTCTGACTCTTCGTGACCTCATGGACCATAACGCGCCAGACTTTTCAGAGCTTGCTTAACTTCATGTTCATTGTTTCGATATCCATGTTCCATGTTCCACCTTGTTTTCTGTCGTCCTCCTTTTTTCTTTCCATGTTTCCCAGCATCAGGGTCTTTTCCAATGAGTCCTCTCATCGTATTACGTAGGTGGCCAAAGTATTTGAGTTTCAGCTTCAGGATCTGTCCTTCCAGTGAATATTCAGGGTTGATTTCCTTCAAGATTGACTGGTTCGATCTTCTTACCATCCAAGGTACTTTCAAGAGTCTTCTCCAGGCATGTACTGGCCATCAGGACTACCGGGAGTTTCCCCGGCAGGCCGAATGGCACAGTGGGCCAGTCAGGTGCAGTCCTGGAGCCGCTCCTCTCTGCCAGTGAGTGATCGCGATTTCACTCCCGTCAGGAGGAGTAGCTCTGTCACTTGCATTAGGCGTTATGCTCCCTCCAGCCTGCAGGGGGACATAGACAGCCGGCAGACTTTCCTTCCTTTCTCCCCTTATCACTTTTTATCACATGACTGGAGAGAGGAAGGAGAAGCTGCCTTCAAAACAGTGAGTACATGTGGGAGGGGGAGGAGAGGGAGGAGACTGATGTGAAGGGGGCTGCTGGTGGGGACTCTTATGTGAAGGGGGCTGCTGGAGGGGACTCTGATGTGAAGGGGGCTGCTGGAGGGGACTCTGATGTGAAGGGGTGCTGGTGGGGACTCTCTGATGGAGACACACTGATGTGAAGGGGACTGCTGATGGGGACTCTCTGATGTGATGGGGACACACTGATGTGATGGGGACTCTCTGATAGGGACACACTGCTGTGAAGGGGACTGCTGATGGGGACTCTCTGATGGGAAGGGGGCTTCTGATGGGGACACTGATGTGAAGGGGGCTGCTGGTGGGGACTCTGATGTGAAGGGAGCTTCTGATGGGGACACACTGATGTGAAGGATGCTGCTGGTTTGGACACTGATGTGAAGGGGGGTTCTGATGGGGACTCTCCGATGTGAAGAGGGCTGCTGGTGGGGACTCTGATGTGAAGGGGGCTGCTGGTGGGGACTCTGATGTGAAAGGGGCTGCTGATGGGGACTCTGATGTGAAGGGGGTGCTGGTGGGGGCTCTGATGTGAAGGGGGTGCTGGTGGGGACTCTGATGTGAAGGGGGCTTCTGATGGGGACACACTGATGTGAAGGGGGCTGCTGGTGGGGACTCTGATGTGAAGGGGGCTGCTGGTGAGGACTCTGATGTGAAGGGGCCTGCTGGTGGAAGGGGGCTGCTGGTGAGGACTCTGATGTGAATGGGGCTTCTGATTGGTGACACACTGATGTGAAAGGGGTTGCTGGTGGGGACTCTGATGGGAAGGGGGCTGCTTGTGGGGACTCTCTGTTGTAAGGGGGATGCTGTTGGGGACACTCAAAATTAAAGTGGGCCAGTCATGATGAAGTTCAGGGCAAAATTTTTTGTCCCAAAAAAGTTCTAAAAAAAGGCCAAGTAGACAATCCTCCAGGCCCAGTGGTGAGTTGGAGTAAAACATGTTCCAGGGTTGGTGGTCAATGGGGGATAAAATATGTTCTAATCCCTGTGGTCATTGGGGGGGGGGGGGGTCTGACTCTACTCCACCTTTCTTTTCATTGGAAGGAACAGTGCCCCATTGTTGGTGTCAGTGGAAGGAATAGTGCTCCATCACTCCAAAGACATGCTGGTAGGTTAATTGGCTTCTGTCCAAAATTGGCCCTAGTATATGAATGGGGACCTTGGATTGTGGGCTCCTTGAGGGTAGGGACTGATGTGAGTGTGCAATGTACAGGGATAGGGACAATTGTAGACACTCACTCAGGTTGAACTGGATGGACTGGTGTCTTTATTCTACCTAAGTAACTATGTCAAGGAAAGAGATCTATTTCCAAATAAACTAAATATATGACGGTACCAACATCCCTAATTATAGATAAGTAACACAAAATGGTGAAATGGGACTTTAAAGGTACTTGTTATAATCACAAAAATCTAATGCCCAATCATTGGTTTTAATGGAAAGAATAATGCCCCATTGTTGGTGTCAATTGGAGGAATAGTACGCCATCATTAGTGTCACTGGGAGGAATTGTGCCCCATCGTTGGTGTCACTGCGAGGAATAGTACCCAATCATTGGTGTCAGTGGAAGAAATAGTGCCCACATTTTTGGTGTCAGTGGAAGGAAGAGTATCTCTTTAGTTTTAGTGTAAAGAAGAATACCCCATTGTTGGTGTCAGTGAAAGAAACAGTGCCCACATTGTTAGTGTCAGTGGAAGGAAGAGTATCCCTTTAGTTTTAGTGTAAAGAAGAATACCCCATTGTTGGTGTTATTTGGAGAAATAATGCCCCGTTATTGGTGTGGAAAGAATAGTGCCCCGTTTTTGAAACCAGTAGAAGCAACAGTGCGCAATCATTGCTTTCATTTGGAAGAATAGTGTCCCATAATTGGTTTTACAAGAAAGAATAGTGCCCCATTGTTGGTGTCAGTTGGAGGAATAGTATCCCATTTTTGGTGTCATCGGGAGGAATAGTGCCCCATTGTTGGTGTCAGTGGAAGGAATAGTGTCCCATCATTGGTGTCAGTGGGAGGAATAGTGTCCCATCATTGGTGTCAGTGGGAGGAATAGTGTCCCATCATTGGTATCAGTGGGAGGAATAGTGTCCCATCATTGGTGTCAGTGGGAGGAATAATGCCCCATCATTGGTTTTAGCGGAAGGAATAGTATCCCATAATTGGTGTCAGTGGGAGTAATAGTGCCCCATCATTGGTGTCAGTGAAAGGAATAGTGCCCCATCATTGGTGTCAGTGGGAGGAATAGTGCCCCATCATTGGTGTCAGTGGTAGGAATAGTGCCCCTTCATTGGTGTCAGTGGGAGGAATAGTGCCCCATCATTGGTGTCAGTGGGAGGAATAGTGCCTCATCATTGGTGTCAGTGGGAGGAATAGTGCCCCATCATTGGTGTCAGTGGGAGGAATAGTGTCCCATCATTGGTGTCAGTGGGAGGAATAGTCCCCAATTGGTGTTAGTGAAAGCAGCAGTGTCCCATCATAGGAATCACTGGGTGGAATAGTGCCCCTGTGTTGGTGTCACTGGGTGGAATAGTGACCCATTGTTGGTGTCATTGGGAGGAATAGTGCCCCATTGTTGGTGTCATTGGGAGGAATAGTGCCCCATTGTTGGTGTCATTGGGAGGAATAGTGCCCCATTGTTGGTGTCACTGGATGCAATAGTGACCCATTGTTGGTGTCACTGGGAGGAATAGTGCCCCGTTGTCGGTGTCATTGGGAGGAATAGTGCCCCATTGTTGGTGTCATTGGGAGGAATAGTGCCCCATTATTGGTGTCATTGGGAGGAATAGTGCCCCATTGTTGGTGTCATTGGGAGGAATAGTGCCCCATTGTTGGTGTCATTGGGAGGAATAGTGCCCCATTGTTGGTGTCACTGGATGCAATAGTGACCCATTGTTGGTGTCATTGGGAGGAATAGTGCCCAGTTGTCGGTGTCATTGGGAGGAACAGTGCCCCATTGTCGGTGTCATTGGGAGGAATAGTGCCCCATTTTTGGTGTCGGTGGGTTGGTGCCTCCGGCCCGTGGGCACGTTTAGTGGACAGCTGCTATACAGCAAAGTCTGAGTCTGAATTGAATGGACTGAGCTCTATGATGTTTGAACAGTTATACAGGAAACCAATTAATTTACTACCTGAATGTCCTTGTTACCCACAGGCTGCCGGTGAGGTGACAAACATACGTCCCGCGTGCGACCGTTCTTATCAATCTGAGACAAACCTCCAATCCTCTGTATCCCGCGCCGGCAGACCGTCCCGCCCGGCCGCTATGTTACTCCTTCTGGGGTTTTGCCTTCTCTGCATGAATTAGTAAGTAGAATTCTGGTGGATTAAGGGAAAAAAAAAAAAAAAAGATTTTTGTAATTAGATAAATACATAAAAAAAAAAAAAAAAAACTCTGTCCTTCCTGTCGCTCCTAGCAACTGTAATAATCATTAAAATGTTTACGTCTGGGAATGAGACGAAACGCCTGCCCTCTTAAAAAAAAAAAAAAAAAATGCTGCCTTCGTTAGTTGAATGGATTCAGTTAAGCGAATATCGGAGATCGGAATCTGTTGAAATTAATTTGCGTTCGCCGGCGACAACGCCTTAAAAAACTGATTAATACTCACAATGAGGTTTAATGATAAGTTTTAACGCAGAGGGTATCTGGAGGTGGTGATAAAGAACCACGTCTCCCTGGAAAATAAGTTGGGTCTAATTATTATCTATGACAGAAAATGCGGAGGAGCGCCGCCGGTAATTTTTATTATTTATATTTATGGCTTAAAGGGGAACAACATTCTTTATTTGTTTATTTTTGGATAAAACACGTTGACCTCTTTCCTCCTAGCCTAGGTGTCTCTTTATCTGGGTCTTTGTACTCGGGGAGGGTGGAAAGGATTGCCTGATCACATGATCACAAGACCTAGAACTGAGTGTAATCTGAGACCTGAGTGAATGGAAAGGACACACCCCCTTCTACACAGTCTTAAAGGGAAACATGCACAGCTGAGGCTGTCAATCACCTGCTGTGTACTGGAGGGGGGGGGGGGGTTGTCTGGTGTCATGGTCTCTTAGGAGTGACAGCAGATTAAGGAGAGAGAGTAGCCACTAGATCAGGGGGTCTCAAACTGGCAGCCCCCCCCCCCAGCTGTTGCAAAACGACAAGTCCCATGAGGCATTGCAAGGCTGTAGCAAGCATGTCTCCCTCAGGCAGAGGCGTGATGGGACTTGCAACAACTGGCCAGCAGTTTGAGACCCCCTGCACTAGGTGCTTTGGATTGAGGCAAGTACACACTATCGAAGGGTATGCTTTGTTCATTTTGCAACCACTTCAAATGCCCACCCACTTTGCCACTCCACATACGCATTACATGGGCAGCAAGAGGTTAGGGCGATCTACTTTATGTGTCACACTTCATCAGTGTGTGCTAACGCTTTAACCACTTCATGACCGCCCCCTACAGCAGAATTACTGATACAGGGCGGCCGTTCTGTGCAGAATCACGTATATACAGTATCACACATAAGTAAGTACACCCCTCGGTCACATCTTTGTAAATCTTTTCATGTGACAACTCCGAAGAAATGACACTTGTCTACAATGTAAAGTAGTGAGTGCACAGCTTGTATAACAGTGTAAATTTCCTGTCCCCTCAAAACAACTCAACACACAGCCATTAATGTCTAAACCGCTGGCAACAAAAGTCAGTACACCCCTAAGCACTTGTACACACGGTCAGACATTCTGACAACCAAATCCGTTGGATTTTGTCCAACGGATTTTGTCCGATGGATTTTGTCCGAAACTGTTGCATACACACGGTGGGACAAAGTTGTCGGAAAATCCGATTGTACATAACGTGATGACGTTATTTCGTTATGACGTGACTACGTTCAGGCTAGTAGCCAAAAAGCTTTGGTCTAGGAATTTGATCTGAGCATGCGTGGCACTTTGTCCGTCGGAGTAGGCTACACATGATCGGAGTATGTCCAATCGGAGCATTTTGTCAGAAAATTTTACCGGCAAGTTGGAAAAGTTGGTCCGTCGGATATTCCGACAGAAACAGTCCGATGGAGACCACACACAGTCGGAATATCCGACAAAACGGTCCGATAGGACACATTCTGTCGGAATCTCCGACCGTGTGTACAAGGGCTTTTAGGGATGAGCTTCGAGTTCGAGTCGAATTCATGTTCGACTCAAACATTGCCTGTTGGCCTGCTAGCGAACAGTGAACAATTTGGGGTGTTCACGGCAAATTAGAAAAGCCGCGGAACACCCTGTACAAGTCTATGGGAGAAATCTAAAGTGCTAATTTTAAAGGCTAATATGCAAGTTACTGTCCTAAAAAGTGTTTGGGGACCCGGGTCCTGCCCCAGGGGACATGGATCAATGCAAAAAAAAGTTTTAAAAAACGGCCGTTTTTTCGGGAGCAGTGATTTTAATTATTCTTAAAGTGAAACAATAAAAGTGTAATATTCCTTTAAATTTCGTACCTGGGGGGTGTCTATAGTATGCCTGTGAAGGGACGCATGTTTCCTGTGCTTAGAACTGTCCCTGCACAAAGTGTCATTTCTGCAGGAAAAAAAGTCATTTAAAATCACTCGCGGCTATAATGAATTGTCAGCTCCCCGTAATACAGAGAACAGTCATTGATAAAAAAAAAAAAAAAAAAAACGTGGGGTTCCCCTAAATTCAATTACCAGGCCCTTCAGGTCTGGTATGGATATTAAGGGGAACTCCACGCCAAATAAAAAAAAAATGGCGTGGAGTTCCCCCTAAAAATCCATACCAGACCCTTTATCTGACCACGCAACCTGGCAGGCCGCAGGAAAAGAGGGGGGGACAAGAGAGCGCCCCCCCAACCGTACCAGGCCACATGCCCTTAACATTGGGAGAATGCTTTGGGGGTCTGTGACCCCTCAAAGCACCTTGTCCCCATGTAGATGAGGACAAGGGCCTCATCCCCACAACCCTGGCCGCTGGTTGTGGGTGTCTGACAAGGGGACCCCCAGATCCCAGCCACCCCCCCTGTTTGAAATGGTAAGGGGGTACAAAAGTACCCCTACCATTTCCCAAAGAAAGTGTAAAAGAATGTTAAAAAAGACACACACACCGTTGAAAAAGTCCTTTATTAAAAATAAAAAAAATAAAAAAAAGATTCCAGCAGTGGTAATCCACTCTTGCTATCCAGCGACGGATGATCATCATATATACATTGTAATTGCTGCCTGTGGATTTTAACCTGCTTTCCGACCAGCCGCCGCCATCATACCACGGCATGTCGGCTCATTCCCGCGAATCGCCTTAGCTGTACGTCAGTCCCTTTAACAGCTATAGCAGGAGCGCGTGCCCCGTTCACGCCAGGGGAGCTGATGCGTGTGGCCGGCCGCCGCGATATCCTCCGGCCACCCGCGATCGGTCCACAGAGAGGCAGAACAGGGATCTGTCATTGTTAACAAACAGATCCCCGTTCTGTCAGGGAAGTACAGAGTGATCGTCTGTTCCTAGTGATCAGGAACAGCGATCTCTCTCCTCCTCTAGACAGTCCCCTCCCCCTACAGTTAGAAACACCTCCCAGGGAACACACATTTAGCCCCTTGATCGCCCCCTAGTGTTAACCCCTTCCTTGCCAGTGACATTTATACAGTAATTAGTGCATTTTTTATAGCACTAATTGTGAGCTGGTATTTAGTCAGATGTGAAAACGGGGCATGTTTCCACAGTGAGTTAACAGTCCAGAAAGCCAAGTAGACAAATGTCCAAATAGCGCTATGTGAATTTTTTCACAGGGGATCCCACTGTTGGACAGCAGTACGTAAATAGTCACTATAATGCAGAGTAGACTATTACAGGCTGGGGAAGATAGGGGGTCAAGGAAAGTTTTTTTAAAAGGACCAATTGTCCACACCGAGGCAGTGGTGTCACACGTCAGGCATACCCAGCAAACCGGACACTGCGTGGCGTCATTCGATGCACCTTGGCGCCACACAGGGTCTGTTGAGCCGCAGTGAATAGCCGCCATCAAGCTATCATGCTAATGGATCATCCAGGCCACCATCCAACTTCCTCAGCCGAGTTAGTTCCTGCTAGCTTCAAATGGTCATCTGCGCATGCGCGGGCGTGGCGTAATACGCCATCCGTGACGCAGGAAACCTCTCAATTCAAGTGGAACTGCACTTGAATTCATAAATAATTGGATAATTAGTGTGTGTGCACTGTCAGAGTGACACGGCTGCTCTTAAACGGACAACGTTGTCTTCATTTTAATATAACCCTGGTGTTGGTGATGGGTACCCAGTCTTATGCCGCGTACGCACGATCGGAATTTCCGACAACAAATGTTCGATGTGAGCTTGTTGTCGGAAAATTCCGACCGTGTGTAGGCTCCATCGGACATTTGCTGTCGGAATTTCTGACAACAAATGTTTGAGAGCTGGTTCTCAAATTGTCCGACAACAGAACTCGTTGCCGGAAATTCCGAGCGCGTGTGTACACAATTCCAACGCACAAAATTCCACGCATGCTCGGGAATTAAGCAAAAGAGCCGCACTGGCTATTGAACTTCATTTTTCTTGGCTCGTCCTACGTGTTGTCGCGTTCTTGACGTATGGAATTTCCGACAACATTTGTGTGACCGTGGGTATGCAAGACCAGTTTGAGCCAACATCCTTTGAAAAAAAAGTAGTGGACCCTGACTACTGCGGATGGATCTCTGGGTGGTTCAGGAAGGCAGGTCCACTGGAGCACCGACATGTATCCCACTGAGAACTAGAGCATAAGATTCCCCAAGGAGCGCAGTATAAGAGCCCACAGGTGTACACCAGAGCCTCTAGTGGTGAGGATGGATTGTGCTGCAACTGACTGCAGGTCGCGGCCCCCAGGGTCTCCCAGCTCATGCTCACAGTAGGCTGCAGGAGGACAGAGAGAGGAAGCAGCAGACCAGGTGTCAGAGAAGGACTTTGGCCGCCCATGCTCGCCATGCTATTGCGCATGCGCGGCAAATTAGCGATCCGGAACCAGCACGCGAGCGGCCCAATGGGGCGGCACGCACGTGTGCGCAATGGTACACGTGTGCGCAATGGTACACGTGTGCGCGCAGTGGCCCACAAGTGTGTGTGACGGTGCGGGGATGTGCGTGACGGCACACGAGTGTGCGCCGTGGCGCACACGCTATGGCGTGGCTATTTTAGTCAGCTCTGGCATCCAAACGGGTTGCTGGTTTGTTGTTAGCTTCCCGTTTGTGCCTGTTTCCTGCTGTTTGCCTGATTACCTGGTTTTGACCCAGATTGTCCCTGACTACACTGCTCTCATCCTCGATTTGACCCTCGGCTTGCTTATCGGACCTCTCCTGATCTGCCTTACGGACTCTCTGATTGATTTCCCGGATTTCACCCTTGGCCTGCCTTACGGACTTTCTTGCCTGATTTCACGGATCTGACCTTTGACCTGCTTCACGGACTTGCTATCCTGTTAGCTGATCCCACAGGATCATCAGCCAGTTCCTGATTCCCAGTAACCCACTGCTCACCTCCTCAGCTTCTTCAGGAACCTACACCTGCTGGTGGCCAGTGCTTCTGTGCGCCACCCGCTCCCTGTATCACCTCCGGGGGGGGGGGGGGCGAGGTGAGCGTAGTTGCAAGGGCTAACCACTCTCTGCATCTCGGCCTCGGTAAGTACTTGCTGTGACACCAGGACAACAAGGGATAGCAAGGAGATAAGCCAAAGGTCAGGGCGACTAGCAGACAAGGAAGGAACAAAAGGTCAGGTTCACAAGCAAGCAGGGATAGTCAAGAACAAACCAAGATCAGTAACAGAGAGAGAGACGTCGCGCACATGGCACGCAGGAAACCAAACGCACAATATTGCTCGGCAAGGCAGGCTTGGAGACCACGGTGTTAAATAGTGGTTTCCGGTTGAGGCTGGGGTGGAGGGAAGATTACTTAACCATGCAGGTGTGAGAGTGAAAGCCCTAAGGCTGATACACAGACCAGGTAAGAGACAGACAGGGCATGAAAGTATTACTGCAGAGTCATGACATATAAAGCAACTTGGTCTGCCCGTGACTCCTTTTCAGGGGCCCTTGTCCCCCCCCCCCCGAATTATTTTTGTTATAGTTCTTTCCTCCTGTCAGCTGCACATGTGCATGCTGTAGAATCTTATTGGCTAATAATGCTGCCTATAATTCTTAGTGCTAAAAAAGGATTACACAAAACTAATATCAAGGCACGTTTAGGTACTTACACCCAGTGCATAAAAAAAAAAGACTTTTATTGATTTTTTAGAAAACAATTCATAAGTTCAAAAATTGACATAGGTCCCCCTGCTAGACAACAGCGCCAGGCCCAGGACCTCCACTGCCAATTAAACACTCAAGGATTGATCCAGAACACACCCCCAGCCTGCTAATTGGACAATAAAGGAGCAACAGCAGCAGAGTTCATGTCTTTGCTCTCCCCTCCTGTAAGCATATTTAAAATGTTAGACTGATGCCCCCTACACACGGTCGGATTTTCCGATGGAAAATGTTCGACGGGAGCCTTTTGTCGGAAATTCCGACCGTGCATCGGACATTTTCCATCGGATTTTCCGTCACACAAAATTTGAGATCGCATTGAGATGCATTAGTTGTACAGAATTTCCGACGCACACAGTTCCACGCATTGCTCGGAATCGAGCAGAAGAGCCGCACTGGCTATTGAACTTCATTTTTCTCGGCTCGTCGTACGTGTTGCACGTCACCGCGTTCTTGCCGTTTGCAATTTCCGACCAACTTTGTGTGACTGTGTGTATGCAAGACAAGTTTGAGACAACATCCGTCTGAAAAAATCCATGGATTTTGTTGTCGGAATGTCCGATCAATGTCCGATCGTGTGTACGGGGCATAACACTGTGCAAAGCAACAGAGCTCTGACTGGCTAAGGGTGCTGACCCTCCCTCTACCTCAATCCTGCAGTTCAAGGGGGGTTACAGAAAGCTAATGTAAACACAGACATAAGGTAGTTATGCTATCAATATATATTTTGTGGTTTGTACTGAATTTGTAACTGCATTGATAAGATAAGATTAAAATAAATAGCCCATTAAAGATAAAATAAGAAACACTTTTGCTGCCATATTCACCTTCAATTCAGAGATTTCCTCTACAGTACTTTTTTCTGCCACTAGATGTCCTCAATCTTATGGCCAGCATCATTCAGGTCATCCCGGACGAGCCCCCAACCTGTGACTGGACAGTGAACTGAGAGGTAGCACAGCGATGAGTTCACCACTCTGCCCTCTCCTCCTATCAGCATGCTTCTTGTCAGCACCAATTTTCTTCATGCTGCTTCCACCTCTCACACTTCAGTCCCGCTGTACAGGGAATGCAGGAGACTGATACCAGGTCACAATCAGGTACTGACTGTTTAAAAAAGAAATAGGTTTAATTATGTTTTAATGATCACTGTATTAATTGTATTAATTTGTGTTGAGCGTTCATCTATAAATATCCATGTGAAGTTCAGCTTTCATTTCTTTAGTTTGCAGAGGGGGGCGGGCTTACAGAATCAAGCAACAAGAGACAGCAGTCCCGCCAGAAATGCTGTGAAAGGTTTCCTGAATACTAGCCGCCAGGGCAATAAATATAAACAGACGTGCTGACATTAGCTGTTCACTGACCCATTTTAGTTTTTGAAAAATGTGTGTGTTCTGGCACAGATTTTCACGTCGACATCAGCCGGGCCGAACGATGGATATTATCATATGACATACCCAGTGTGTGCCAGGGACATTGGCGGTGCAGTTGTCAAGGCAGTGTCCCTTTGAAATCTTCCGTTCCCTGAGTTCATCATTCAGGTCATCCCGGACGAGCCCCCAACCTGTGACTGGACAGTGAACTGAGAAGTAGCACAGAAGTAGACAGTTCACCACTCAGCTCTCTCCTCCTATAAGCATGCTTCTTGTCAGTAGAGATGGCCTTGCGGTTCACCTGGTGGTCGGTTCGCGGCAAATTTTGCGTGTTCGCGATTCACCAAACCGGCGGACTTCTGGTGTTGTTCACCCGGCGGACATATGCGTTTACATTGTGAAAGAACTTTGACGCATGATGACACATCCATCATGGGGTACAGGACAGTCAATTGAGACATTTCAGCTCATGGACAATTGGACATTCCCCCTACCTTATATATAGACCTGATCTGGTGGCCCTTTTACATTCTGTCTTATGTCAGTGTAGGGACAGGACGCTGTGTGGAGCAGGGAGAGACTGTAGTGACACAAGTCACTAGCTATTAGGTCCACAAAAGTCCTTTTAAGGACTGCTATAAGTGTAGTACAGTATATAGGGTTCAGTGCACTGCTGTGCTGGTGATTGCAGCTGTCTTTTGTCAGTGTAGGGACAGGACGCTGTGTGCAGCAGGGACAGTCAGTTTAATCACTAGCTAGCTATTACTATTAGGTCCACAAAGGTCCTTTTAAGGACTGGTATAGGTGTACAATATATAGGGTGCTCGTGCATTGCTGTGCTGCAGATTACTGCTGGTTTCTGCAGCAGTCTTTTATCAGTGTAGGGACTGAGGTACAGTCTGCAAATCACTAGCTACTAGGTCCACAAATGTCCTTTTAAGGACTGGTATAGGTGCACAATACATAGGGTGCTGGTGCATTGCTGTGCTGCAGATTACTGCTAGTTTTTTGTCAGTGTAGGGACAGGACGCTGTGTGGAGCAGGGAGAGACTGTAGTGACACAAATCACTAGCTATTAGGTCCACAAAAGTCCTTTTAAGGACTGGTATAGGTGTACAGTAAATGGGGTTCTGGTGCACTGCTGTGCTGGTGATTGCTGAGTGCACTGCTGCCCGATTCTGCAGTTGTCTTTTGTCAGTGTAGGGACTGAGGGACAGTCTGCAAATCACTAGCTACTAGGTCCACAAAGGTCCTTTTAAGGACTGGTATAGGTGTACAGTATATAGGGTTGTACACGTATGATCTCCTTTCTTTCAAATATAGAAAGTATATTATACTTGACTGCTGCCCAATTCTGCAGCTGTCTTTTATCAGTGTAGGGACCGAGGGACAGTCTGCAAATCACTAGCTACTAGGTCCACAAAGGTCCTTTTAAGGACTGGTATAGGTGTAAAATATATAGGGTTGTGGTGCACTTCTGCTGACTGCTGTGCTGCTGATTGCTGCCCGATTCTGCAGCTGTCTTTTATCAGTGTAGGGACTGAGGGACAGTCTGCAAATCACTAGCTACTAGGTCCACAAAGGTCCTTTTAAGGACTGGTATAGGTGTACAGTATATAGGGTTCTGGTGCACTGCTGTGCTGGTGATTGCTGAGTGCACTGCTGACTGATTCTGCAGCTGTCTTTTGTCAGTGTAGGGACAGGACGCTGTGTGGAACAGGGAAAGTCAGCTTAATCACTAGCTATTACTATTAGGTCCACAAAGGTCCTTTTAAAGACTGGTATAGGTGTACAGTATATAGGGTTGTACACGTATAATCTACTTTCTTTCAAATATAGAAAGAATATTATACTTGACTGCTGCCCGATTCTGCAGCTGTCTTTTACCAGTGTACGGACTGAGGGACAGTCTCTATCATGGTGCTGGTGTCAGTGCTCTCTATTACGGTGCTGGTGTCAGTGCTCTCTATCACGGTGCTGGTGTGGTGTCAGTGCTCTCTATCTCGGTGCTGGTGTCAGTGCTCTCTATCTCGGTGCTGGTGTCAGTGCTCTCTATCACTGTGCTGGTGTCAGTGCTCTCTATCACGGTGCTGCTGTGGTGTCAGTGCTCTCTATCACTGTGCTGGTGTCAGTGCTCTCTATCACTGTGCTGGTGTCAGTGCTCTCTATCACTGTGCTGGTGTCAGTGCTCTCTATCACTGTGCTGGTGTCAGTGCTCTCTATCACGGTGCTGCTGTGGTGTCAGTGCTCTCTATCACTGTGCTGGTGTCAGTGCTCTCTATCACTGTGCTGGTGTCAGTGCTCTCTATCACTGTGCTGGTGTCAGTGCTCTCTATCACTGTGCTGGTGTCAGTGCTCTCTATCACTGTGCTGGTGTCAGTGCTCTCTATCACGGTGCTGGTGTCAGTGCTCTCTATCACGGTGCTGGTGTGGTGTCAGTGCTCTCTATCACTGTGCTGGTGTCAGTGCTCTCTATCACGGTTCGGGTGATCATCTCCTGCACCATCTTCATAGCCTGCCCTGACCTTTCCGCTCCTCCATGGCCTTCATGTGCTCCTGAATTGTCAAAATCTCACAGATAAAAAAAGAGTGCTTGTTGTTGTCGATCCCAGATTCACTTCATACTTTTGTTATGTCAGTGTCCATGTTGTGGGACTATGTGTGCACATCTAGTAAGTATTTTGTGGCTGAAAATATGGCCTGTAGTTTTTTAAGGTTCACCTGCCATTAAAGTCAATGGGGCCCGCCGCAAACTTTGCGGTTCGCAAACTTTTGGCCACGTTCGCGGTTCGTGTTCGCGAAACATCCCGTCGGAAGTACGTCCATCACTACTTTTCAGCACATGAACTGATCTTTTCATGCTGCTTTCACCTCTCACACTTCAGCCCTGTTGTACAGGGAATTCAGGAGACTGATACCAGGTCACAATCAGGTACTGACTGCTTGTTTAAAAAAAAAAAATAGGTTTAATTATGTTTAAATGATCACTGTATTTATTTATGTTGAGAGTTCAGCTATAAATATCCATGTGAAGTTCAGCTTTCATCTCTGTAGTTTGCAGAGGGGGGCATGGCTTAGAGAATCAAGCGACAAGAAACAGCAGTCCTGCCAGAAACACTGTGAAAGGTTTCCTGAATACTAGCTGTCATGGCAATAAATATAAACAGACGTACAACATCCCCAGCGTGTGCCAGGGGCAGTGGTGGTGCAGTTGTCAAGGCAGTGTCCCCTTAAAATCTTCCGTTCCCTGAGCCGTCATCATTTAGGTCATCCCGGACGAGCCCCCAACCTGTGACTGGACAGTGAACTGAGAAGTAGCACAGCGATGAGTTCACCACTCTGCTCTCTCCTCCTATAAGCATGCTTCTTGTCAGCACATGAACTGATCTTTTCATGCTGCTTCCACCTTTCACACTTCAGCCCTGTTGTATAGGGAATTCAGGAGGCTGATACCAGATCACATTCGGGTACTTACTGCTTGTTTTTTTTTAAAACAAATTTTTTTTTAATTATGAATGATTACTGTATTAATTTGCGTTGAGAGTTCAGCTATAAATATCCATGTGAAGTTCAGCTTTTATCTCTGTAGTTTTCAGAGGGGGGCGGGCTTACAGAATCAAGCGACAAGAGACAGCAGTCCCGCCAGAAACGCTGTGAAAGGTTTCCTGAATACTAGCTGGCAGGACAATAAATATAAACAGACGTGCTGACATTAGCTGTTCACCGACCCATTTTAGTTTTTGAAAAATGTGTGTGTTCTGGCACAGATTTTCACGTCGACATCAGCCGGGCCGAACGATGGATATTATCATATGACATACCCAGTGTGTGCCAGGGACATTGGCGGTGCAGTTGTCAAGGCAGTGTCCCTTTGAAATCTTCCGTTCCCTGAGCCATCATCATTTAGGTCATCCCGGACGAGCCCCCAACCTGTGACTGGACAGTGAACTGAGAAGTAGCACAGCGATGAGTTCACCACTCTGCTCTCTCCTCCTATAAGCATGCTTCTTGTCAGCACATGAACTGATCTTTTCATGCTGCTTCCACCTCTCACACTTCAGCCCTGTTGTACAGGGATTTCAGGAGGCTGATACCACATCACATTTGGGTACTTACTGCTTGTTTTAGGTCTTAGGTTTAATTATGTTTTAATGATTACTGTATTATTTGTATTTATTTGTATTGAGAGTTCGGCTATAAATATCCATCTGAAGTTCAGCTTTAATCTCTGTAGTTTGCAGAGGGGGGCAGGGCTTAGAGAATCAAGTGACAAGAGACAGCAGTCCCGCCAGAAACACTGTGAAAAGTTTCCTCAATACGCAATAAATATAAACAGACATGCTGACATTAGCTGTTCACCGACCCATTTTAGTTTTTGAAAAATATGTTTGTTCTGCCACAGTTTTTTCACGTCGACATCAGCCGGGCCAAACAATGGATATTATCATACGACATACCCAGCGTGTTCCAGGGGCAGTGGTGGTGCAGTTGTCACGGCAGTGTCTCCTTGAAATCTTCCGTTCCCTGAGCCGTCATTATTCAGGTCATCCCGGACGAGCCCCCAACCTGTGACTGGACAGTGAACTGAGAAGTAGCACAGCGATGAGTTCACCACTCTGCTCTCTCCTCCTATAAGCATGCTTCTTGTCAGCACATGAACTGATCTTTTCATGCTGTTTTCCACCGCTCGGCCCTGTTGTACAGGGAATTCAGGAGACTGATACCAGATGACATTTGGGTACTTACTGCTTGTCTTAGGTCTTAGGTTTAATTATGAATGATTACTGTATTATTTGTATTTATTTGTGTTGAGAGTTCAGCTTTCGTTTCTGTAGTTTGCAGAGGGGGGCGGGGCTTACAGAACCAAGCAATAAGAGACAGCAGTCCCGCCAGAAACACTGTGAAAGGTTTCCTGAATACTAGCCGCCATGGCAGCAAATATAAACAGACGCGCTGACATGAGCCATTCACCGATCCACTTCAGTTTTTAAAAAAAATGTGTTAGTTCTGGCACGGTTTTTCACGCAGACATCAGCCGGGCTGAACGATGGGTATTATCATACGACATCCCCAGTGTGTGCCAGGGACATTGGCGGTGCAGTTGTCATGGCAGTGTCCCCTTGAAATCTTCCATTCCCTGAGCCGTCTGTTAATCTCCGGGCCGGTTCCTCTGAGCTCCCGAGCATTCCTCGGCCGCTGCCAGGCGGAGATAAGAATTGTATCCCCGCGCAGATGTCTTCCCCGCAACTCCTCCATTCTCTCCGGCTTGGCACCTCACCCTATCACACGCCAACACACATGGCACTGGCCTGCTATCTGGTTACAGACGGATACCGAGACAGGCGGGAGATAATGAAGATATTTGTTCACGGGGCTGAAGAAGGCCAAGAAAATCAGCCTCTTCCAAATTATCTCTGGAAGGGGAATTTATCAAGTGGGGAGGCTGCAGTTCTGTTATTAGAAAGAACTGCGGGCAAAATAAATGGAAAGTTTTTAATTTCATCTATTTAATCTTTTCAAGAGTCACGAAATTTATTTTAAAGTCAGCTAGTGAGATAACCCGAAAGCTACATTTGTAGTAAGCTAATACAGGGATCAAAATTTCAAGTCCTGAGCTACTAGCCGGGCCTTAAGAGTCACTCGCCACCAGTTACCCCACTCAACCCCTACCCATGCCCGCCCCTAATTCCACCCCTAAACACGCCCTCATTAATTATTTAATGAAATTACACTGATAAATGTTTTATGAAAAAGTAAAGGGTTACTAAACCCTTGTGTTTTTTTTTTTTTCTTTTTTAACCGGTTCCCGAGCAGCGCACGCCGTTGTACGTCGGCAGAATGGCACGCGCAGGCATATTGGCATACAGGTACGTCCAATCTCTAATGCCGCCCTGCCATCGCGAGCACGCCGGCGGCGGCGCGCTCGCGTGCTGGTCAGGACCCCCCGTGAGTCCGGTCGCAGGTCCCGCGAACTCGATCTCCGCGGGCATACCCGCGATTGTCTCACGGGTGGCGGCTGAACGGAGAGATGCCGTTGTAAACAGCATCTCACCGTTCTGCCTAGCAACTACAGTGGTGTGAAAAAGTGTTTGCCCCCTTCCTCATTTCCTGTTCCTTTGCATGTTTGTCACACTTAAGTGTTTCGGAACATCAAACCAATTTAAACAATAGTCAAGGACAACACAAGTAAACACAAAATGCAATTTGTAAATGAAGGTGTTTATTATTAAAGGTGAAATAAAATCCAAACCATCATGGCCCTGTGTGAAAAAGTGATTGCCCCCTAAACCTAATAACTGGTTGGGCCACCCTTAGCAGCAACAACTGCAACCAAGCGTTTGCGATAACGTGCAATGAGGCTTTTACAGCGTCCTGGAGGAATTTTGGCCCACTCATCTTTGCAGAATTGTCCTAATTCAGTTACATTAGAGGGTTTTCGAGCATGAACGGCCTTTTTAAGGTCATACCACAACATCTCAATAGGATTCAGGTCAGGACTTTGGCTAGGCCACTCCAAAGTCTTCATTTTGTTTTTCTTCAGCCATTCGGTGGTGGACTTGCTGGTGTGTTTAGGATCATTGTCCTGCTGCAGAACCCAAGTTCGTTTCAGCTTGAGTACACGAACAGATGGTCGGACATTCTCCTTCAGGATCTCTTGGTAGACAGCAGAATTCATAGTTCCTTTTATCACGGCAAGTCTTCCAGGTCCTGAAGCAGCAGAACAGCCCCAGACCATCACACTACCACCACCATATTTTACTGTTGGTATAATGTTCTTTTTATGAAATGCAGTGTTCCGTCTACGCCAGATATACTTGGACACACACCTTCCAAAGAGTTCCACTTTTGTCTCATCGGTCCACAGAATGTTGTCCCAAAAGTCTTGGGGATCATCTAGATGTGTTGTGGAGAAATTGAGACGAGCTTTGATGTTCTTTTTGCTCAGCAGTGGTTTTCTCCTTGGAATTCTGCCATGCAGGCCATTTTTGCCCAGTCTTTTCCTGATGGTGGAGGCATGAACGCTGACCTTAACTGAGGCAAGTGAGGCCTGCAGTTCCTTGGACGTTGTTGTGGGGTCTTTTGTGACCTCTTGGATGAGTCGTCGCTGCGCTCTTGGGGTAATTTTGGGCGGCCGGCCACTCCTGGGAAGGTTCACCACTGTTCCATGTCTTCGCCATTTGTGGATAATGGCTCTCACTGTGGTTCGCTGGATTCCCAAAGCTTTGGAAATGGCTTTATAACCCTTTCCAGACTGATAGATCTCAATTACTTTCTTTCTCAATTGTTCCTGAATTTCTTTGGGTCTCGGCATGATGTGTAGCTTTTAAGGATCTTCTGGTGGACCTTACTGTGTCAAGCAGCTCCTATTTAAGTGATGCCTTGATTGTGAACAGGTGTGGCAATAATCAGGCCTGGGTGTGGCTAGAGAAATTGAACTCAGGTGTGGACAACCACAGTTATAGTATGTTTTAACAAGGGGGGCAATCACTTTTTCACACAGGGCCATGATGGTTTGGATTTTTTTTCACCTTTAATAATAAACACCTTCATTTACAAATTGCATTTTGTGTTTACTTGTGTTGTCCTTGACTATTGTTTAAATTGGTTTGATGTTCCGAAACACTTAAGTGTGACAAACATGCAAAGGAACAGGAAATGAGGAAGGGGGCAAACACTTTTTCACACCACTGTAGTGACGCTGATCTCTGCTCCATGTGATTGGAGCAGAGATCAGTGTTCACTAAATGAAAGCCCAGCCCCCCCAACAGTTAGTAACACACCCCTAGGAACACTTAACCCCCTACACTGCCACCCACTGGTTAACCCCTTCACTGCCAGTGTCATTTACGCAGGAATCAGTGCATTTATATAGCAGTGATTGCTGTATAAATGACAATGGTCCCAAAAATGTCCGATGTGTCCGCCATAATGTCACAGTCACAATAAAAATCACTGATCGCCACCATTACTAGTAAAAAAAAAATTATTGATAAAAATGCCATAAAAACTATCCCCTATTTTGTAAACGCTATAACTTTTGCGCAAACCAATCAATAATCGCTTATTGCGATTTTTTTTTTAACCAAAAATATGTAGAAGAATACGTTTCGGCCTAAACTGAGGGAAAAAATGTTTTTTTTTATATATTTTTGGGGGATATTTATTATAACAAAAAGTAAAAAAATAATGCATTTTTTTTCAAAATTGTCGCTCTATTTTTGTTTATAGTGCAAAAAATAAAAACCGCAGAGGTGATAAAATACCACCAAAAGAAAGCTCTATTTGTGGGAAAAAAAGGACGTCAATTTTGTTTAGGAGCTGCGTCGCACGACCGCGCAATTATCAGTTAAAGCGACGCAGTGCCGAATCGCAAAAAGTGGTCTGGTCTTTGACCAGCAAAATGGTCCGGGGGCTGAAGTGGTTAAATAACAAACATGTCCTACTTACCTCCACTGTACAGCTGGTTTTGCACAGAGTGGACAAGATCCTCCTCTTCTGGGGTTCCTCAGTGGCACTCGTAGCTTCTCCTCTTCTCGAGTGCCCCATCGGAGAAGCGCTCACCTTTGGGACACCCGTGCGGGCACTGTCCCGAGTCCTGCTGCTGCTGCGTCTATTGACACAGCAGGACTTGGTCCCGCCCCCTGGAGCATGCGTCATTGGATTTGATTTGACAGCAGCGGGAGCCAATGGCTGTGCTGCTATCGATTCATCCAATCAGGACACAAGACACTGGCTAAAGCGAGAAAGACTGGGTTCAGGTAAGTAAAACGGGGGGGGGGGGGGGGGAGCTGCAAGACAGAAGGTTTTTCACCTCGATGCATAGAATGCATTAAGGTAAAAAAAAATGAGGAATTACAACCCCTTTAAGTTACAAATATAAATATTAACAATTTTATCTGTGGCCAATAGTGCAACCGCATAGGTGCACATCAATGCACCCTCATCAGTGCCCATCAATGCAGCCTCATCAGTGCCCATCAGTGCAGTCTCATCAGTGTCCATAAGTGCAGCCTTATCAGCACAGTCTCATCAGTGCAGCCTTATTAGTGCAGTCTCATCAGTGTGGCATATCAGTGCCTATTAATGCAGTCTCATCAGTGCCCATCAGTGAAGCATATCATTGCTGCCTCATCAATGCAGTCTCATCAGGGCCCATCTGTGCAACCTCATCAGTGCCCATCAATTCAGCCTCATACATGCAGCATATCAGTGCAGTCTCATCAGTGCCCGTCAGTGCAGCCTGTCAGAAACCATGAATCAGACTGAGACAGAAGTACAGTTAATTCCCACTTTTTTTTAATAATAATAATAATCAGGAACCGGAACATATAGTCAGACAAGCCAAAACTTCAGGGAGCCAATGAACAGAGTAGTAGACGTAAACGTCTGGAGCCAGTAGGAATGTCAGCCAAGCAAGTCTTTAACAGGAACACAGGAGAGCGTCTCTAGAGACCAAGGCAAAGGGAGAGATTATCTGGGCTGGATGACTTAAGTAGGCAGGACTGACGAGCAAGATATCATCAACAGGTGAGCCACTGTGGAGAGATATGAGCTGGCAATTAGCCGACAGCTGAGTGGGCAGCTCAAAGAAGAAAAGGCTGAGCCCAGCCCTGACACAGCCTCATCAGTGCCCATCAATGCAGCCTCGTCAGTGCAGCCTATCAGTGCCCATCAATGTAGCCTCATGGGAAGGGAGAGGATTCCTGGCATTGGACCAGTGCGCTGTCTATCATAAGAGCTGGTCCAGAAGGCAGGAGTGTGTTTGACAGAGAAGATCTGTGTGATCCAGCAGTGCTCCTCTCCTCTCCCTTCCCCACAGTTTTCTGACCGATCGCAGAATCAGCTCCCGTTTAATCCCACCTGCCGGCAGTGGCCGCCATTTTCCCCTCCGATATGGCTTGCCAAATGCGAGCAGGTGAGTGAACATTTTGAAGGCCGAGCTAATATATGCCAGCTGAGGGACAAAAGCAGGCTTGCAGGGAGGGGTTTAAAGCAGAACTCTAGTGAGTATTTTGTGATGTAGCTATAGAGGTAGGACCCCCCCCCCCCCCAGTGGAATGCTTGGAATCCTCCCATGGGCATTTCCTGAGGCTGGTACTCAGAGCACATGCCCCAGGAGTGCACCAATTTTGTTTTCAGTTATTGTTGATGTCATACAAAGTATAATATAGCATAATATATCTGTTTGCCGAATCTTCATTCTGCTCTTCATTTTTATCTTAGCTATCCATTCCTAAATCCTCTAGGAACTTCACTGCAGCTTTATAGAACTGCAAAGGGTGGATCATTTGTTGGAAAATTCAGTATTTTTATGATTATGGATATTTTTCGGTTTGAAGCTACAATAACACTTAAGGTGTGCTAAAGTGGCCACACAAGTGATAACGTGTTGATGAGTCCTGGAGGAGAGCATGGGAGGAGGTGATGAGTGAGCTAGAAAGCATGGGGTCCT
The DNA here is from genome assembly GCF_037356315.1 of Lithobates pipiens. Lineage (NCBI taxonomy): Eukaryota > Metazoa > Chordata > Amphibia > Anura > Ranidae > Lithobates > Lithobates pipiens. The sequence continues at coordinate 222,896,948 of NW_027507789.1, forward strand.
AGGAGAAGCAGGTTGTTTGGGTAATGAGGAAGAAAAGAGCAGGAGGTCTTCAGGCGAACAAAGAGGACGGAGAAGGAGAAAGTCAGACAGATTGGTGTAGGAGTTCCAGCGGATTGGAGAGGTTTTGGAGTAGTCCTGGAGGAGACCATGGAAAGAGGTAATGAGCAAGCTAGAATGCAGGAGGTCTTGGGAAGAGCAGTAAATATGATTTGGGTGATATTTTAGGATCCTAAAGGCACACAGAGAAGGAGAAAGTTGAACAGATTGTAGTAGGAATTTTCAGAGGATGGGAGAGGCTCTGGAGAAGTTCTGAAGGAGACTGTGGGAGGAGGTGCTGAGGAAACTAGTGAGCAGGAGGCCTTGGGAGAAGCAGACAGTTTGGGTGATGTTTTGAGATCCAAAAATCAGACAGAGAAAGAGGCGGGTAGTTCCAGAGGGTGGAAGAGGCTCCGGATAGTCCTGGAGCAGACCATGAGAGGAGGTAACGAGGGAGCTAGAGAACAGGGGTCTTAAGAAGGCATTTTGGGTGAGATTTTGATATCCTAAAGGCAAACAGAGAAAGCCAGAAAGGTTGAGGTAAAGAGTTCTAGTGGATGGGGAGAGGCTCTCGAGAGGTCCTGAAGGAGACCATGGGAGGAGGTAATGACTGAGCTAGAGAGCAAGAGGTCTTGGGAGGTGTGGAGATGGTGGTTTGGGTGATATATTGAGATCCTGATGGCAAACAGAGAAGGAGAAAGCTGGAAAGATTAGGGTAGGGATTTCTAGAATGGGAGAGGCGCTGGAGGACTCCTAGAGAAGATCATGGATGGAGATGATGAGGTTGCTGGAGAGTGATGAGGTCAGTTTTGGTAGTATTTTTAGGAGGAGTAGAGAAGGAGATTTAAGTAATATTTTAAGATCATAAAGGCGAACAGAGAAGGAGAAAGCCAGACAGATTAGGGTAGGAACTTCTAGAATGGGAGAGGCTCTGGAGGAGTCCTGAAGGAGATCATGGAAGGAGGTAATGACTGAGCTAGGGAGTAAGAGGTCTTGGGAGGAGTGGAGAATGCGATTTGGGTAAAACCTTGAGATCCTAAAGGCAAACAGAAAAGGAAAAAGCCAGACAGATTAGGGTAGGGAGTTCTAGAATGGAAGAGGCTTTAGAGGAGAACATCGAAGGAGGTGACGAGGTTGCTAGAGAGCGATGAGCTTAGTTTGGTGATATTTTTATAGAAGAGATTGGTGATGTAGCTCTGTTAGTATTTAGAATGCAATGCGTAAAATGTTTGGATACCAAAGAAGGGGTTGGTAGAGAATGAAACTGAGAGGTTGGTGAGGTGGATGAGGTGAACCAGCAGCAGTCACGATAGATTGAAGAGGGGACAGGATTTGTAGACCCCCAAGGATGAGATTCCTGTAGTCAAGGTGAGAGATAACTAGGGAGTGGTGGGGTCATCAGTAACGAAAGATTGTATTCTGGAGCTAGCATTTTGGGATTGGTGCCCGGAAACGCCGGGTTTTCAAGGGGTCCTTTCTACAACCAGAAAGATATTCCTCAGAATTTCAGAAACATTGAGCTTGAGGTATCTCTTCTCCTCAATACATCCAAGCCATTTAGGCTGTGCCAGAATGAAAGAAGTGTATTTTGGAGCTAGCATTTTGGGATTGGTGCCCAGAAACACCGGGTTTTCAAGGGGTCCTTTCTACAACCAAAATACAGTATATTCCTCAGAATTTCAGAAACATTGAGCTTGAGGTATCTCTTCTCCTCAATACACCCAAGCCATTTAGGCTGTGCCAGAACACAGGTGATTCACAAAGAGCGCCGTGCCCTAGTGGCCTCACGCCCCGCAGAGCCCGGGATCTCTAACGGCTTGCTGACCTGGAATTGGAAGCGTTCAGAAGTCATCATCTGATTTAGTGGAAATGTTCGTGGATACGTTATATAACACACCTCCGTCTTTTACATCGGCAGACTCCTGACCTCGTACTTGTTACTGCAGCAGGAGAATCAGAGGCTGTTGTGTAACAGAAAATGCATGTCCTAAATTCTCTGCTCTTTTGCCTGATATAACCCCGGACCTGGTTTTATTTTGGAAGGAATTTAAAGCGGACCTGACATCAGCTATATCTGTTCCTGATAAGTGCATGTATGCCAAGTAATATGTCATTGTAACACTTTATTATTTATTGATGTATTTATTGATTCTCACAGTACTTCCCCTTGCCAATGCCTTCATCTGCTTCTCTCTCCAGAAGAATGGAGCCAACTTTGTTTAGGCATGCTCCAGGGTCACCGTCATTCCTGGACTGATATTCTTCCACCTATATGGTACAGTCATGTAAATTCTGGTGCCTATGTTATACCATAGTAGTTAGGTTTGTAGCGCGCCCCCCCCCCCCCAGGCATGTACTGGCCATAGGGACTATAGGGAGTTTCCCGGTGGGCCGATGGCTCAGTGGGCCAGTTTCAGTGACAGCCAGTGGCATCGCTGGGTGGGGGAGACTTTTGGGGCTATAGCCCCAAATCTGGGGCCCATAGCCCCGAGTCAGTCCAGGAGTCCCCAACCACAGGGTCCTGGCCCACTACCTTCCCTCTTTCTGGTGACCCTGATGTAAGCCGGAGGCTCTCTGGGGACTCTGATGTAAGAGCGAGGCTCTTTGTGGACTCGGATGTAAGGGGGGGGGGGCTCTGTGGGGACCCGGATGTAAGGGGTTGGCTCTCTAGGGACCCTGATGTAAGTCGGATGATCTCTGAGGACTCTGATGTAGGAAGGGCTCTCTGGGGACCCTGATGTAAGGGGAAGGCTATATGGGGACCCTGATGTAAGGGGAGGCTCTCTGGGGATCCTGATGTAAGTGGGGGGCTCTCTGGGGACCCAGATGTAAGGAGGTGCTCTCTGGAGACCCTGATGTAAAGGGGGCTTTTTTGCACAATTGCGTACAGTTTATATACTGTTTTTTGCGTGTTTACAAAATTAAAGTGGGCCAGTCTGGATGAAGTCCAGCGCCAAATTTTTGTCCCTGTCCAGCCCTGCCCCCCCCCCCCCCCCCCATAGGCTTTGATTGGTTCCATTTCCCCATTTAGTGCTCACACAGCCCCAGGCACCCGGTATTTCCTTCTCTCTCACCTGCGCAAGTAAACAGTCTAGGGGTATCTTTTGTATTTTTTTTTTTTTTTATTGCTGAGCATAACTTGTACAGGTATCTGGGAAGTATGGGATACTCCAAAGGAACGGAAGTAACCGAGGACTCTTCTCTCCTCACTTTCCTGATAGAGAACCTCCACATAGTTACTACTTGCTAGGAGAAATGCTTTAGGGTGTACTTCTTTGTAGAACTTGTAAAAAGGTTGAAAATATGCCAGTTAAGTGCGGTCCCGAGCGAGAGGGTAGGAGTTAACGTTTTCCCGGTTCTTTGGTTTTGGCGGGTTATCTTTGTATCCGACCCATTGCTCCTGTGATATAAAAAAGGGACAGTGGACCAGAGCCAGAAGTTGAGGTTGGAGTTGGAGCATGCACGGTCCCCCAAGAGGCCTCAAATCCCATAAGTGCGAGGATCGGTGTCATGGTTATGCAATAGAGTTCATCTGCTTACCTGTCTCCATGTGTTCATTTCTAGAGACCAACCGACCCTCACCTGACTGCTTTTATATCCATCCTCTGGCATGGCTCCACCCTAGCTCCTATCAGAGATCTCTATATTAACCTGTGCACTGCAGGCCAGCCCTGCTGATCAACCTTTGTGTGTTAGCTTCCTGTTACCTGCCGTGTGCTCTGCTGTTATTCCGTTACCGACTTTGGCGTGTCCTTGACCATCCCTGTTTGCCTGTGATCCTGACCTTTTGGCGTGTCTCTGACTATTCCTGCCTGCTTGTGGCCCCGACCTTGGCTTTGTCCCTCACCATCCCTATCCTCCTGTTGCCTACTGTGGGTGTGAGCTGGGGGACCCTGAGGGTCGCGACCTGGAGCCAGTTGCAGCCAAGTCTATCCTCACCACTAGAGGCTCTGGTGAACACCTGCTGGCTCTTAGACTCGGCTCCCCAGGGAATCTTATGCTCTAACCCCGGTGGGATCCATCTTGGTGTTCTGGCGGCCCTGCCTTCCTATCACCTTGACCCCTGTCCGCAGCAGGGTCGACAACCTTGCGGTGCACTCCTAATCCCTACGGTGTGCATCTGTCACCTGGGCTCTAGGTGACCTTACAATCGGAGAAGCGTACCCACAAGGAGTGAATGAATGTTGCCTATTGCTAGTCCTACCTTCATGTAAAAGGTCATCAAGACCTGGGGCTCATCCCCAAAGACTCCAGCACTGGAAAATGTCACTTTTGGATCCTCTGATCGCTATTATTATTATTCAGGAGTTATATAGTGTCAACAGTTTGCTCAGCGCTTTACAACATGAGGACAGGCAGTACAGTTACAATACAATTTAATACAGGAGGAATCACAGGGCCCTGCTTTGAAAACGAAAGCCTCGTACACACGATGAGAATATCGGACGAATTATCATCCGTTTTCATTTTTTTTTTGCATGCTAGTCTCATATCGAAAATGAAAAGGTTAGTCAACTTTCCAAAATTCTCGTAGGACAGAATACAACTTTGGAAGCGATGTAATGTATTGTATTGTAATCTATTCTTTTGTTTGTGAACATGTGTAGTCTTGCTCTTCCGAATTTTTTTCGGTTGGAAATATCCAATTAGGTGCTGTCCCATATGGGAGGGTAGGAGTTAATACTTTCTTGGTTCTTTGGGTTCTAACCCATTGACCCTGTGTTATAGAAGAGGAACAGTAGTCGGGGGCAGTGTGTGAAGTGTGGTTGGGTGTGCATGGAGGAAGAGAGCTCCAGAAAGAGAGGTCCAGGGCCCGTATGGGAAAGAGATGGAGAACAGCACCCGCGAGGATCAGAAGAATGTCGCTTTCTACTACTGGAATGTATAGACCGTTGGTGCTTGGGGTTTGCCCCGAAGACAAATGGTAAATGGTGTTCATAATATTTTACATAATAAATATGTGAAGAGAGTGGTGTGCATTCATATTCAGCCCCCCGGAGTCAATACTTTGTAGAACCATCTTTCTCCGCAATTATAGCTGCAAGTCTTTTTGGGGATGTCTCTACCAGCTTTGCACATCTAGAGAGGATATTTCTGCCCATTCTTTATAAAGTATCTCAAGCTCTGTCAGATTGGATGGAGAGCGTCTGTGAACAGCAATTTTCAAGTCTTGCCACAGATTCTCAATGTGATTTAGGTCTGGACTGTGACTGGGCCATTCTAACACATGAATATGCTTTGATCTAATCCATTCCATTGTAGCTCTGGCTGGATGTTTCGGGTCGTTGTCCGGCTGGAAGGTGAACCTCCGCCCCGGTCTCATGTCTTTTGCAGACTCTAACAGGTTTTCTTCTACGATTGTCCTGTATTTGGCTCCATCCATCTTCCCATCAACTCTGACCAGCTTCCTTGCTGAAGAAAACCATCCCCACCACATGATGCTGCCACCACCATGTTTCCTAGTGGGGATGGTGTGTTCAGGGGGATGGGCAGTGTTAGTTTCCACCACACATAGTGTTTTACTATTATGCCAAAAAGTAGAATTTTGGTCTCCTCTGACCAGATCACCTTCTTCCACATGTTTGCTGTGTCCCCCACATGGCTTCTCACAAACTACAAACAGGACTTCTTATGACTTTCTTTCTCCAATGTCTTTCTTCTTGTCACTCTTCCATAAAGGGCAGATTTGTGGAGAGACGACTAATAGTTGTCCTGTGGACAGATTCTCCCCCCTGAGCTGTGGATCTCTGCAGCTCCTCCAGAGTTACCATGGATCTCTTGGCTCTTCTCTGATGAATGTTCTCCTTGCCCGGCCGGTCAGTTTAGGTGGACGGCCATGTCTTGGTAGGTTTGCAGTTGTGCCCATACTCTTTCCATTTTCCGATGATGGATTGAACAGAGCTCCGTAAAATGTTCAAAGCTTGGAATATTTTTTTTTATAACCTAACCCTGCTTTATACTTCTCCACAACTTTATCCCTGACATGTCTGGTGTGTTCCTTGGCCTTCATGAGGCTGTTTGTTCACTAAGGTTCTCTAACAAATCTCTGAGGGTTTCACAGAACAGCTGTATTTATACTGAGAATAATTTACACACAGGTGAACTCTATTTACTAATTAGGTGACTTCTGAAGGCAATTGATTCCACTAGATTTTAGTTAGGAGTATCAGAGTAAAGGGGGCTGAATACAAATGCCCCTCCCCCCCACCCTTTTTACATATTTATTTGTAAAAAATGTTGAAAACCATTTATCATTTCCTTCCACTTGACAATTATGTGCCACTTTGTGTTGATCTATGACATAAAATTCCAATTAAATACATTTACGTTTTTGGTTGTAACATGACAAAATGTTGAAAATGTCAAGGGGTATGAATACTTTTTCAAGGCACTGTATTTCCTCATTCCGGTGTTGTGTCGAATACTGTGCCCCGTCGGATAGTGTCCGCCCTGCACTGCGCTTGCTCAGTACAGAGGACAAGGAGACGGCAAAAGTCTCAGAAGATGAACGGTGCTTGCGCACTGAGTCCAGGTTCAAACCCCACCATCCAAGTGGACATTGAGTTATAAAAAAAAAATTGCAGAGTGAAGCGCGGCCGAGCCCGAAGCGTGGCGAGTGAAGCGAGCCCACGAGGGGCCCTCTTACTAAGTGCTGTTTAACATCCTCTACCGTATGTCTACTTGCATGGTGGGGCACAGCCATGTAATGGCCATCGGGACTACCGGGAGTTTCCCGGTGGGCCGATGGCTCAGTTGGCCACTCTGATGTAAGGGGGCTGCTGATGGGACACTCTGATGTAAGGGGGTGCTGATGGGACACTCTGATGTAAGGAGGTGCTGATGGGACACTCTGATGTAAGGGGGCTGGTGATGGGACACTCTGATGTAAGGAGGTGCTGATGGGACACTCTGATGTAAGGGGGCTGGTGATGGGACACTCTGATGTAAGGGGGCTGGTGATGGGACACTCTGATGTAAGGGGGCTGGTGATGGGACACTCTGATGTAAGGGGGCTGGTGATGGGACACTCTGATGTAAGGAGGTGCTGATGGGACACTCTGATGTAAGGGGGCTGGTGATGGGACACTCTGATGTAAGGGGCTGGTGATGGGACACTCTGATGTAAGGGGGACACTCTGATGTAAGGGGGTGCTGATGGGACACTCTGATGTAAGGGGTGCTGATGGGACACTCTGATGTAAGGAGGTGCTGATGGGACACTCTGATGTAAGGGGGCTGGTGATGGGACACTCTGATGTAAGGGGGCTGGTGATGGGACACTCTGATGTAAGGGGGCTGGTGATGGGACACTCTGATGTAAGGGGTGCTGATGGGACACTCTGATGTAAGGGGGCTGGTGATGGGACACTCTGATGTAAGGGGGCTGGTGATGGGACACTCTGATGTAAGGGGGCTGGTGATGGGACACTCTGATGTAAGGGGGCTGGTGATGGGACACTCTGATGTAAGGGGGCTGGTGATGGGACACTCTGATGTAAGGGGCTGGTGATGGGACACTCTGATGTAAGGGGCTGGTGATGGGACACTCTGATGTAAGGGGGCTGGTGATGGGACACTCTGATGTAAGGGGGCTGGTGATGGGACACTCTGATGTAAGGGGCAGAACACCGGCTTAGCAGTACTGCACACTGGTTTTACCTGGACAATCTTCCTATCTCGGCGCAGAAATGACTTGAAACACCCTCAATGCTATGGGCAGTCCAGGGACCATGCGACCCGGACTGCCTAGACCAGTGATGGAGAACCTTGGCACCCCAGATGTTTTGGAACTACATTTCCCATGATGCTCAACTACACTGCTGAGTGCATGAGCATCATGGGAAATGTAGTTCCAAAACATCTGGGGTGCCAAGGTTCGCCATCACTGGCCTAGGCATTAGGTCTTGTGGGATAGCTGTAGGATCAGCAGTTCTTTTTTTATTTTATTTTTTATGCCAAGAAAGAGGGAAATATTTATTTAAAATATAAATATGATTTGCTAATGCTGTCAGGCCCCCTTTGATGCATGGTAAGTGTTCATTTTAATGACAGGTCCTCTTTAACAGCCGGTTCTCACCTACATGCACTCTTCTGAAAGAAATAATAGATTGATCCCCTTCTTGTCTCACGGGTCACTGTGCCTGGACTAACCCGATGCCGGTAAGTGGAATTTTCCGGGCCGTGTGACATTTCTGCAGATGAACACCTTGCTATTCTGCGTTGAAAGCTCGGCAGGATTATTTCTTTTTTTTTTTTTTTTTGCCGTTTTGCATTATTGTCCTCCTGAAAGATTTATCCGCAGAGATGAGAAAGCCGCACATAATCTTTTAAGTTTTTCTCCGGTTAAATCTTGACTGTCTTCACCTCAGTGTACTTTGAATTACTTTCCAACTTCATAAAAACAGATTTTCCCTGCAGAGCGAAATGGCGGGACACCCACTGCTGGCCGTACTTCCATTACGGCGGTAATATTTACCGGGAGTAGAAATGTTCTGCTCGGAAGGAAAAAAGAGGAAAAAAAAGAAAAGATTTACTTTCAGAACAAAGTTTGCTAAAGGACTCAATTTTCTCTTCTGTACGTTTGCAGCACTTCTAAGATTTTAGTTGTTCGGATGTTATAAAATGCAGAGATGACGCTGCGTCTTTGGAGTTGCATTAAAGCAGGGCTTCAGACAAAAATAACAACATAAAAGGAAATGGCCCTTTGAGAGATAAAATTACTAAAACAACTTCTGCTGCAATATTCACCTTCAAAACAGAGATTTCCCAGTACCTTTTTCTGCCACTAGAGGTCCTCAGTATGATAGGCTGATGGCCAGCATCCTTTCCGGTCATCCCGGACCAGTCCCCCAACCTGTGACTGGACGTTGAACTGAGAAGTGATGAGCTCACTTCTCTGGCACTCTACTCTCTCTCCTCCCTATCGTCAATCGACCTCCTTGTACTGTTTCTACCTCTCCAACTTTAGCCCTGCTGTACAGGGAATGCGGGAGGGGGATACCAGGTTACATTCAGGTGTTTACACTGCTTGTATTTAAAATAAAAAATTGAATTATGTTTTAATAATTACAGAGCTGAGGCAGAAGGTTTGAGGCAACTAAGGACTCTTCATGGTACAGCAAAGACTCACATACGTATTTGTAAAAAAGTATAAATTTATTTAAGACAAAAAAAATCTTAATTAAAACGGTCCTATAAAGGGAAATATATAATACACAGTATTAAATCTCTGAAGAAGAACTAGACACTTGGATGCATGTCCACCCAGACAGGAGGACCATGGATCTTGTCCTATGTCAGTTCAATCTCAACATGTTTTGCGGTGTGACCGCTTCTTCAGGAGTATACTTCAGAGGATAATGTGTATAAATATCTCTACAAAAGACAGATAATAGATGATCAGGTTAAAGAACAAACAACATATACATATAGCATGGATTAGAACATATGCGAGGCCCAGATCAGTTCTGCCATACAAATTGGCCAGTTCAAAATCCAGCTATCAAATATGTAATGTATAACATAAATGATCCCCAGAACATAGACGTTCCCGTATAAGATGAATAATAGGAGCTTACCACGACTGGACCAGACTTGGTAAGCTCCTATTATTCATCTGTCTTTTGTAGAGATGTTTACACACATTATCCTCTGAAGTATACTCCTGAAGAAGCAGTCCCACCGCGAAACATGTCGAGGTTGAACTGACGACATGTTTCGCGGAGTGACCGGTTCATCGAGAGTATACTTCAGAGGATAGGACATAGATCTTGTCCTATGTCAGTTCAACCTCAACATGTTTGGCGGTGTGACCGCTTCTTCAGGAGTATACTTCAGAGGATAATGTGTATAAATATCTCTACAAAAGACAGATAATAGATGATCAGGTTAAAGAACAAACAACATATACATATAGCATGGATTAGAACATATGCAAGGCCCAGATCAGTTCTGCCATACAAATTGGCCAGTTCAAAATCCAGCTATCAAATATGTAATGTATAACATAAATGATCCCCAGAACATAGACGTTACCGTATAAGATGAATAATAGGAGCTTACCACGACTGGACCAGACTTGGTAAGCTCCTATTATTCATCTATCTTTTGTAGAGATGTTTACACATATTATCCTCTGAAGTATACTCCTGAAGAAGCAGTCCCACCGCGAAACATGTCCAGGTTGAACTGACGACATGTTTCGCGGTGTGACCGGTTCATCAGGAGTATACTTCAGAGGATAATGTGTGTAAACATCTCTACAAAAGACAGATAACAGATGATCAGGTTAAAGAACAAACAACATATACATATAGCATGGATTAGAACATATGCAAGGCCCAGATCAGTTCTGCCATACAAATTGGCCAGTTCAAAATCCAGCTATCAAATATAATGTAATGTATAACATAAATGATCCTCAGAACATAGACGTTCCCGTATAAGATGAATAATAGGAGCTTACCACAACTGGACCAGACTTGGTAAACTCCTATTATTCATCTGTCTTTTGTAGAGATGTTTACACACATTATCCTCTGAAGTATACTACTGAAGAAGCGGTCCCACCACGAAACATGTCGAGGTTGAACTGACGACATGTTTCGCGGAGTGACCGGTTCATCAGGAGTATACTTCAGAGGATAATGTGTGTAAACATCTCTACAAAAGACAGATGAGTAATAGGAGCTTACCAAGTCTGGTCCAGTCTTGGTAAGCTCCTATTATTCATCTTACACGGAAACGTCTATGTTTTTGGGATCATTTATGTTATATATTACCCGATTTGATAGCTGGATTTTGAACTGGCCAATTTGTATGGCAAAACCGATCTGGGCCTCGCATATGTTCTAATCCATGCTATATGTATATGTTGTTTGTTCTTTAACCTGATTAATATATTATCTGTCTTTTGTAGAGATGTTTACACACATTATCCTCTGAAGTATACTCCTGAAGAAGTGAGCACACCGCGAAACATGTTGAGGCTGAGCTGACATAGGACAAGATCCATGGTCCTCTTGTCTGGGTGGACATGCGTCCAAGTGTCTAGTTCCTCTTCAGAGATTAAATACTGTGTATTATATATTTCCCTTTATAGGACCATTTTAATGATGATTTTTTTGTCTTAAATACATTTATACTTTTCTTTACAAATACGTATGTGAGTCTTTGCTGTACCATGAAGAGTCCTTAGTGGCCTCAAACCCTCTGCCTCAATTTTCAAGTAGATTGGATGACGGTACATTTTGCTTGTTTTCAATTTAGAAGCGATATAATTACAGAGCTGTATTCATTTGTGTTAAGCGTTCAGCTATATATATATAAAATATATAGATATATATAGAGATAGATATATTATATATATATATATATAATATAATATAAAAATAGCATCCCTAGCATACTCATGCCTCTTGCAATCTAACAAAGGTATGCTGTAAACGATGCCCAGTTTTCTATTTGTACAGCATCGTTTTCTTACTTTGTGAAGTTCGTGCAAAGCGTGGCCATCTCCCAGTGTGGGCATCTGAAGCCACAGTGTGCTTCTTCCTGGATTCCATGCATGTTGGCTACCCAGCATGCAACTGCCAATCTCGTGCATGTGAAGTGGTCAGCTTGCCATGGTGGCAATGTTAAATGTTACGGGAGCAGTGCCATGCCAAGCTGACCAAGATTTTCCAAAAGAAGCCAATGTTATATGTTACTGGAGCCAGGCGTGCCATGCAAAGCTGACCAAGAATTTCCATAGACACAAATTTTAAATGTTAGGGGAGCAGTGCCATGCCAAGCTGACCATGATTTTCAATAGAAGACAGTGTTAAATGTTACTGGAGCCATGCCACACCAAGCTGACCAGGAATTTCCATAGACACCCATGTTAAATGTTACTGGAGCCGTGCCATGCCAAGCTGACCAAGATTTTCCATAGATGGCAATATTAAATGTTACGGGAGCAGTGCCATGCCAAGCTAAACCAAGATTTTCCCTTGCCATGCCAAGCTAAACCAAGCTAAACCAAGAAGCCAATGTTAAATGTTACTGGAGCCATGCATGCCATGCCAAGCTGATCAAGAATTTCCATAGACATGAATGTTAAATGTTAGGGGAGCAGTGCCATGCCAAGCTGACCAAGATTTTCCATAGATGGCGATGTTAAATGTTATGGGAGCAGTGCCATGCCAAGCTGACCATTATTTTCAATAGAAGACAGTGTTAAATGTTACTGGAGCCGTGCCACACCAAGCTGACCAGGAATTTCCATAGACACCCATGTTAAATGTTACTGGAGCCGTGCCATGCCAAGCTAACCAAAATTTTCCATAGAAGCCAAGCTGACCAAGAATTTTCATAGACACCCATGTTAAATGTTAGGGGAGCAGTGCCATGCCAAGCTGACCAAGATCTCCCAGCAGCCAATGCGAAACAGGAAATGACATACAGCGCCACGGCCCCTAAAGGAGGAAGTGAAATTGGATATATGCATAAGTCGGGTAAGTGAACAGAAAATAAATAAATAAATTGGCAATTCATTTTAGGGATGCACATTAATGCTGCATGGTGAGGAGTGAAAAATGTGTGTGGAACTCCGCTTTAATGATTACAATCTGGCCAGCATCATTCAAACTTCTTCCTCTGACCCCAAGTTGTGCAGGACCTGCCCCCAGACAGTAAAAAAGAAGAAGCAAAGTGATGAGATCATCTCTCTGACACTCTGCTCTCTGCTACTATCCGCATGCTTTGTCAGCACATGGACTGATTGTCTCTTTGTGCTGCTTCATCCTCTTACACCCCAGCCCTGCTGTACAGGGAATGCAAGAGGCAGATACCAAAAATGTGATGGGAAATCTTCCAATGGGGACCCTAGATCTGGTAATAACTATCTGAAAGGGGAACTCTGCTTAGTTTTCTCTTGTGTCCTGTTGTGTCTCTTGGACAGCTTAAAATACGGTTGTACGCCTTTCCTTGCACTATCCAAAACTAGCAGAGAACAATTTTGGGTTATATATTCACTTAAAGTTTATATTTTTTAAAACCAACATTTCATATTGTGTGTTCCATCTATATTTTACAAACAAATGTAATACATGACAAATGATTCCCAGAGCACACCGGGTTTATAAACAGACAACACAGTAGAAGCTCTCTCCTTTCAAGCATGCTGTCTCTGATTGAAACTCAAAACTGTGCCATATGGAAGAGGGGGGGGGGGGGGAGTCACTGCTCTGCCTCATTCACTTGTTCTGACTTTGAGCATGTGTGAAGAGGGAGGAGAAACTGCTTTGACTTATTTGTTACTCATTTTGTGTGTAAAATGGGAGGAGTCGCTGCTTTTACATAGTCATGTGAGTAAAGGGGAGAAGTCTTTGCTCTGGCATATTTGTGTATATAAAGGGGAGAAGTCACTGCTCTAGTATATTTGTGTATATAAAGGGGAGAGGTCACTGCTCTAGTATATTTGTGTATA